>NW_028278782.1:300000-502385 GCF_059751315.1 Micrasema longulum
AAATCCATTTCACATATTTTGTAGTTTGTGTTATTTTCTTATTATTAAAATCATAAGTTTTGTAGTATCGGGAAAACAACTGTACAAACATATGCTAAATAAATTCGTGTTTATGTTTTTTTTATATATTCTTTTACATTTTTTTACATATAATATAATGTTTATTGGGATTTTCGTGCTGAGAGAAACATTTCACATTATTTAAAACATTCATCCAATGCACATTAAACATAAAATTAACAAATAGAAACTCTTTATAAAAAAGAACATCTTGTGATTGCAAAAATAGAGGAAGACCGAGAAAGACTTGGTATATATATATATATATATATATATGTTTGGATAATTTATATAGCGCCATTTATGTGAAAATTACCTCAAGGGCGCTGTACAGTAAATAAATATCCCAGCACGTCTTGCAGCTACAGAGCGCATGGATAGTAAGAAATCCAGCCCCTATTTACCTTTTTTTAAAATTATTTAATGGATGACCGAATCTAAGAAATACTTGTAGATGGACATGTCGAAATTTGGAGTATTCGGCGCGCACATGAAAAAATGTATGAATGTAGAGGAAACGAGATTTGTATGCAAAGATAGAGTGATGTGGCGTTTTATCCTCTCTGCCTACCCTCAGGGGGAAATGGCGTAGTGATGGTTTGTTTGATTTATAAAATAAATGTATTTTTTTATATTAAATCATCGACATCTTTTTTCTATTCGCTTCTAATTCTCACATACCCACTCCCTCGAATCTAGTTTCTAAGTGAAATAGATTTTGCAATAGATTAATGATTAAATATTTAGTAAAAATGTTATTCGTTTATATCAAAACATTTGCAAAATACGTATTTCTTTAACTGCCGTGTTAAGTAATGTCCACAATATGGTCCTTATGGCGCGTCATAAGTACATTATTGTTCATTAGAAGTTTCTCATTTTTATTGATTTTTTTCTAAAAAAATGTTTGTTTTGTTTCAATTTGTTTTCTAGTTTTTCCGTAACATATTTTTTTACTGAATTATTCCTTTAGTTTATAAAAATATGTATTGGTAGTCCACGTGGTTTAATAGCTAATATGATTGCCTCACGCACGGGTTCCGATTTCGATTCCCGATCACAAAATCAAATGTGATCATATCAAGCCTGGGTGTTCGTTGCTTTGCAATTGCAATCACTGTAATTGGGCCTCTTTGGCATTAGTACATAGATGCGCTATGAAAGCGTTCTCTACGGTTACGAGAGCGTTTAGAATAGCAGCCATAGAGGCCCAATTGCAGTGGCTGCAATTACAAAGCGAAGAACACGCAGACTTGATATAAAAGCGTTCTCAACAGCCGCGAAAGCGCAAGAATAGCATCTCTGTAGCTCAATCACAAATAACTATCGACGTGCTTAAAAAACATGCTAAGCGTTTGAGCGATCACAATGTACAATAATGAACATGCTTGAGTTATCGCACTCATAAGTCAACGCGTGTGTAATTTTTAAGTCAACGCTCGTGTTGGTTTGTTTTTTTATTTTCCTCGTAAATAAATACAGTTCACTGGCGAAAATTCGGCGTTTACTATAAAAAATAATACAAAATACTGCATTTGCAAAATAGTAAGGAGTATCTAATACAAAAAAGTGAAAATTAAATTACAACTACTATGGCGACTGCTTTTCTTGACATTTGGCTGTCAACCGCCGGCTAAATGCAATAAATAGCATAAATTAATAATAAAATTTTAAAAAAGCAGTTTTGAAATATTTTTCCATATTTACACTGGTGAAATTCAAATATGTGATTGCGCAACAGGAATATACGTCGTGGAACGTAAATATTTTGACATTTAATATGCGGTGTTCACGGATGTCCCATTGTGATCGCCAATACGATATACAACCATAGTGAGAAATTGTTATCACGTTGCTTATTAGCACGTAGATAGTTATTTGTGATTGAGCTACTGGCCCGTTTTGGTACAAAACAAAAGATAAAAAATATAAAATATATGTTTTTAATATGTCGAAACTGGCACTCTACCGTTTAACAATTTTACTATTATAGAATCATTTTACTATGTATTCAAACAATACCTACTCTCATATTATATTGTATTTAAACTTTAAATAAGTTCCTTTTTATGAAATTATTTTTTATAAATTTTAAAACAATTAAATAATGCATCCATCAGACTTTTAAATATTTATAACTGAGATCACATGAAAAGTAGCCAATCGTGCATTTCACAACACTATGTGAATACAACAATTTAAAAACCGATTTATCTTTTGAATTTGCCAAATAAACTAAGATCAGATTGCTTTATGGCAATAAAAGATAAAATATTAGAATTCGTTCGTAGCCAGACATTGTCTAATCCTATTTCCTTCGCCCGAATGGAGCTAGTTTTTCTTTGAACGAGTATATAAACATCTTAGAGAAGGCAAAATAAAATATACCTTTATTATTCCTGTTTTATTCGATACAAAGAGACCCCTTTTTCGCGTGAGTAAGCTCCCAAAATCTTGGGAAACATTTCGAGAGAGTAAAAAAGTTTTTACGCGCATATATGAGAAGATATTCGATGTTTAAGAATGCAGAAATTATTCCGTTATTGGAAAAGTTACCAACATAAACAAGATTTGAATCAAATATAAAAGATTTCAATTCACTTGAAACTTTTTCAGAGAAAACATCGAGATAGTAAAGCCATACTTTTAAGCAATAATGCGGGTACTGAAGTGCGAAAATAAAATCAGCCCGAGAGATACAAGCTCCAAATAAATTAAATGTTCATTTATAATTATTACCATTATTATTGAGGGGTTAACATTTTCAAATATTATTATGAAAGCGTCAACCCTTTCCCGAAAATGTTTATGAACTCAAATGCCCTTTTTGGCCAGAACGTAAAACATTACACAAATTAGCAGATGACGTATGTATTTTAAGTATCTATTTGAAAGATTTAATATATTTTGAGTTCATTTGTCACAATAGAGGGAAAACATTTTTGAAAAGGGAATATGGAAGTCTAGGCATATACAGGGCTGATGACCTGTCATTGACTGGTTTAAGTGGGCCACTTGTAACATTCATTCATTCTGCCCATGTTTAGGTTTCAGCTCTTTTACTTCACAGAAATCAATAGATGGAAGAGTTGAGGAAATATGGATATTTAAACATAGGCAGATAAGCTCTGTAAATGCCTACACTTCCATATTCATTCTCAAAAATTTTGTTTCACTGTTGCAACAAATTTAGATCTGAATAACTGCCTAGAGAGGAAGTCCAGCATGTCTGCAAACATTTGCACGTACTCAAAACATTCTTTTTAAGTAAAATAATAAATACTACATATAATAACATTCTTATTTCTCTATAATTTATATTTTTTTTACTTCGCTGAAACTATCCAACCAATGAAATCCTAAAACTGTGACCTTTTGACAAAATAACCAAAATGTTTAATACGACACACAGTAAAAACGCTCCTTTTTTATAAATAAAACGTTACTTCATTGATGCTTTCAGTATGTCCAAATATTTGTAGACAGGCTAGATTTTCTTCCTAGGGAGTTAGATCTAAATTTGTTGCGACAGAGGGAAAACAATTTCGAGAAAGGAATATGGAAGTCAATGTATTTACAAGGATTATGATCTACCATTGGCTGGTTGAAGTGGCCACTTTACACCCTGTGTAACATTCACCACTCTACCTATGTTTAAACATCAACGTTTCTTCAACTTTTCCATCGTTGGCTTTTGTGAAGTAAAAGAGCTTAAACCTTTACCATGCGGGTGAGATTCATCCGGCTGAACCATTTCACCTAACTACGCAACACCTGAAAACAATATTTCAATTTTGGCAATTTCAAACTGGCAAGTTTAAACAAATGTAAACCTAACTTCTACCATTTAAACTAATATTATTAGAATTTCACAAACAATCAAATGCATTATATCAAGGTCCGTATTCTAATAGAAAGTTAAAACTTATCTTTAATTTTATCTACAAAATAAACTAAATTTTTCTGTGTGAAAAATAGAATATGATTACAATTTTTTTTTCTTAACATGTTCAATTACAGGGTACCGACGAAGATTCGAATATACATATTTTCGTATATAAATATCGACGTTAATTTATACCGTCCCGATTGACAATTTTTGGGGTGGATGGTTTCTGCATAACATGGTCCAATCGGCACCTAGAATTTATTATTTTCGATCATTTAAAATGTTTACGTTTACGTACAAATTTCTCACATAACTTGCTTAAACGTTCAAATGCACGTGCTTATCTATAATATTACAGAATCCACAGAATTAAGATCTGGCAACGAACCAAAACCTTGTTTCAGTCTTAATGTGTATTTACTGAGACACAATCATTAT
Organism: Micrasema longulum; assembly: GCF_059751315.1. Classification (NCBI taxonomy): domain Eukaryota; kingdom Metazoa; phylum Arthropoda; class Insecta; order Trichoptera; family Brachycentridae; genus Micrasema; species Micrasema longulum. The sequence goes on from NW_028278782.1 coordinate 304,388, forward strand.
TATTACTGTTTCTAGGCAAACTTGAGCACGTTATGGATTTACTTAACCTTTTAAGATAATCGTATTTAAGCTCTTTATAGCAATACTCTTGTTCTAATAGCACTTATTTTCATAACGTACAAAGAGTCTTTATGGAAAAAAAACATGAATTATTAAATCATTTTCGTACCGAGAAACTATATTGAGGTACTGGGTTAGATTCCTGGGAAGGTCGAAATTAAATATTTTTTTACTAGGCGGTTTTACACTAAAATACAGAGTGGGCCTTAACTGGGTTCGCGGTTTGTTTCGTTATTTTTTAAATAATACGTGGTGCGGGCGCGGTGCGAGGGGTAGCGTTAAATGCGCTATTTCGTGGAGTTTTTAGTCGCTATGGAGCCATTCTCGGGAAAGCAGCGCGCGCCTATTACGTAAACAATTATTCCGTAACAATTTCGAGACCTACGTACCGTGCTCACTTCGTTTTAAGGAACATTAGTCAAGCACCAAGCGCAGTCTATTCGGAAATGGATCAAAATGTTCGAGACAACCGGCTCAACAGTAAGAATAATTAATGAAGGCCGCCCGAAATCAGCGAGGATACCAGAAGTTATTCAGCGTGTTGGTGAACCAGTAAGGGAAAATCCGCAACAATTAACTCGCAAGAGAAACAAGGCCTTAAACAACAAACGGAGCGTTTTATGAAGAATTTTACGCGATGATTTACATCTAGAAGCCTATAAAATTCAGCTAACGCAAGAGTCGAAACCGAATAATACCGATCTTCGACCGTTTGAAGAAGATGTTCCCCGGGAAACTCATTTCACGAGCAGGAGACATTGAGTGGCACCTACGGAGCCCAGATCTCAGCCCGAGTGATTATTTTTGTGGGGATACTCAAAATCAAAAGTCTATTCTATTAATTTAACAACAATAAATAAGTTAAAACAAAACATTTTACGAGAAATTTACGCTATCCTACGGGTAACTTTTCAACGTGTTTTTGAGAATTCACGAATCCGCCTTAAACAATGTCAACAAGCTGGTGGAACTCACTTAAACAACAAAATTTTTAAAATTTAGATTTCATTAAAATATTTGTTAACTCTAGTTTTTGAAAATATAAATAAAACATTTTTAAATTCTACAATTATTTATTTATTGTTAATAGAAACTAGGTATACAGTTAATATCCACCCTGTATTTAACTGTCCCTGGACTTGCATCTGAAGCATATGACGTATCACTCTACATTATTATTTTTATTTTTTTATGTTTTTTATTTAGTATGAAAATAGTACAAATATATTATATGAATGTCCTAATATTAACTTATATCTAATTATTTTTAAACTAAATACTAATTATTTTAACAGATGATCAAGATACCTTGTATTTACTTATTCAATGCACTGCCCCGTTTATTTTATTTCAGAAATTTTATCTCAGAAACATGTGGATAAAATTATTTTATTTTTATGCCTTGAAAAAATAACAGTCATGTTCTGAAACCGATCGGAAAATTAAATATATGTAATGATTTTACATAAAGTATTTATTTAGTTATATTATTAGAGTACCTACATGGAACATTGCAGTGTTAGTGCTTCAAATACTAATTTTATTTAGATACATACATACTTTCAAAACATAAAACATTTATATATTCTTCTGTAGAATTCCACATGCCCAGTGCTTTATATTATTAATTACGGAATTACAAGAATAGATAGAATTACATAGTTTTTTTTAAATTTTATACTTCTTGTACAAAATAAATTAAACTCACGGATTTTGTTTGTTCAGCTCATTGCGTTTTAGGTTTTGTACACTGATAACAGATATTGAAAATTGAGACTATAGAAATTTGTACTCACTTTTGAATTCTTTCTTTTAAGTTTCTTTTTTGAAGCACTTCACTTTTATTATTGCACTGTTACCGGTATGGTGTAGATATTGATGATATTTATGTTTTAGGCCGTTTATGAAACACTAATTGCACTTTGTCAGAAACTCTGTAGACGCCATGTGAAGATGATTTATTAGCTTAACACTTGACATAATGTCACTTGTCCACAGGGCGGTAAGACAACAATAATCTGAATTAGGAAGTATGTAGGTAGGATCGAAATATTTACAGCCTTATATGTTGTAAGTATAAAAATATATATTTAGTAATTAACAGATTGTTAATTAAGATTTATTTGTTAAGAAAATGCACCATCATGTATGTAAATTGATGATTTAATTTTTTTAAATTTATAATCGTTAAATTCACAAGTACTAACGATTTCCAAACATTGTTCTAAGTTTTAATTTCGTTTATGGTTAAAGATAGAGAAAACATTACAAAAAATGCTTTCAATTCATCCTCAATGTATTAAAAAATATTATACAAAAGAGATAGATTAATGATTACATTTAAACTTATACATATTACAATTTGAAAGTCGCTTTCCTTAGAGAAATTCCACTGTTATGTAATAAATAGACATCTGAGGCGATACGATTAAATAACAAGATTGCTGATTGTCTGAATCATTGTAAAATAAAACCTTTCGTTCTTGTAACGAAATAACCTTTTTAATACCCTGTCATCGCTCTAATTTTCTTGCCTTCTCTTTCACAGTAGTAGCTGCTCGATTGTGGAATAATCTACCCACTAATTTACTTTATTTACATTTAAGTCAAGATTAAAATGTCACAATCTTAATATTTAAATTGTTCCTTTTTCTTTCTTCTTTCCTTCCCATCCCCTCTCCACTCTTCACAGTATAGTGTCAATTTTTTTTATGTGTATTTTTTTATTTGGTTTATCTTTGTTTTTAATTTTTGCATAAAATTGTTAGAATCAATATGACCATGTATCTATAATTTTCTAAAAATGAACGGTTTGGGTAGGTGGGAAGAAATTGCCTTAAGACAATATGCCCGCCCTCATATGTATATATATTGTATATGTAGATAAAGTGTCAAATAAATAAATAAAATAAGAAAACTCAGCCTTAAAACTTTAGCTAATTAACCTGCCACAAGGGCGCCTAGTAAAGTCACCCCTGCCCTGTAGTAACCGCTAAAATATATTAATTTACGACAGGAAAATAACAATAGTTTCTCTCCACTGTCTGTCTGGGGTAAGTGGCCACATAATTGCATTTAATGTTGCCGGGAAAACTCGTGTAATAAATAAAATAGTCACTAACTTAAACAGCGTGGGTTAATAATGTAACTGAATAGTGGATTTCAAAAAGAGCTGAGAGTGCGGCTAGGAATATCAGGCTCTACAGATCTAGTTCATGGACCGTGAAATATTATGGTGAAAATAACCGTGAAGAGTCATTATTTTATTTACGGGGGATCAAATCAGGGACCTCATGTATGCTACGCGAACGCGCTTACCAGCAGAGACGGACTTCACTTAATATCATTTTCCAGGATTTTTACCAGAGAGTAGCATTTTTCAAAATGGTCTGGACTGATCCAAATAAAATATTGACATTATCAGCTAGGTCTCTAATTGTCAATCGACAATTTTTGAGCACCAAATCTTTGATTTCCTTGACGTACTGTTCATCAGTTGATGTTGATGTTCGTCCAGTGCGATTTTTGTCTTCAACGCTTTCTCTGCCCGCTCTGAATTGTTTATACCACTTGTAATCATTTTTTGTGACATGGCCTGGCAGGGGCGAATCGTCAAAGTAAGCGATTATGCACAGCTTACCATTATATTTGACTTTAAATTATAATAATTTATAGTAACCATGTTTATTGGGAAAATATATGAAGTAATTGTTATTTATCACCGTTTCAATCGCCGTTTATATCTTTCTACAAAAAAATATCTATGAAGTGCGCCCAGCGCCAGCGCCCAGTCCATTCTCACTGAACGATAAAACTAGCCGATTACCTCAGCTTATTCTTCCATACAAAAAAGTACACTGTATTTTTCGTCTTTAACCCAAGTCGGCTTTTTTAGTACTAAAACAAACTTGCAGATTACAAATATTTTTAGAAGATTCTCTATTTGGAAACTAGTATTTCGAACATTTTTTCCGAAGGACTATTTTTCTTTGATGGGATACCGTTGACATATTTTGTATCACATAGGACAGGTGGCGTTCGCAGTGGCCGTTTTAGGCATTATTCATTTTAAAAGAAATCAACCAGTGCTCAAGTCTTGACAGTACTGTCAATGACAGATCATAATGAAAATATTTGCTAAATGTCATTGTGGTATGTGATAATAAACTTTTGTATGAGTTTAGTATTCTATTAAAATAGTGTAGAATAAAGCAACGTATATCGCGTGGTTAGTAATAATTGTTGTTTGAGTTGATTTTCACAGAACCACAGAAAAAGTAGTAATTTATAATTACATTACTTACATCTTATGTAAGTACTTATATGTAGTACAAATTAATGAACATTTTTAATAGATTACCTTTAAAATAAATCACGGCTCGCCACTGTGGCCTGGTCACCGAAGGTCTTTTGTAACATTTTCAACGTTTCAGCAGCAGAAATTTCACTCCGCAAACAAAATTTAATGCAGCTCCTTTGCTCAACAAAATCAGACATTGTAAAAATCACTCAATTAAATTTTAGTTGTTCACAAAACACGTGAAATTCCCAATTCCATGCACGTGCATAACTAATGAAGAAATGAACGTAGTTATGCAGAAAGCAGCAGTCCACAATTTCGGAAAAATGCGATATTGATGTTATCGGGTGCAGTAAGGTCGTTTCTATGTTCTGCTAAAAACAGCTAGACCGCTTTCATACAAAAAACTGTATTAATCACATTCGGAAAAATGTGTCGATCACAAAAACGATATTTCTTAATTTGCAGAAAACACCCACAAAACTAGAAAAATCTTAGGGTACTTTAAAAATCTTTTGAACTGGTTAAATACATAATAAGATTCTTGTTTGTTATATGTAAAAAAAACTTTTGTATTTATTGTTTATCGTTTGTTAAAGTCAAAAACATTCCAACTATTGTGTAGATTTTATAATTCAATCTTTTCACAAAATGGCTATTATCTCAGTTTCACTTTTCTATGGCTGGCTGCTTTCTGTATAATTACGTTCAAATGCAGATATTGACATGAAATTTGACACAGATGTCATTAACAGTACTCATCATCATCATTCCCTTTCCGCACCTAATGGTTCACAAGGCACTGCATTGGTGCACCAATCGCAGCGTATCTTGATCATCTTTGTTACATGAAAGTATGGTGATCAGTCTTACGCTTCAGGTACCAGTCTAGGGACTATGAAATATTCTAGTGTAAAAACACCTTTTTAAATAATATTTCATATCAACCATGTCGGAAATCGAACCTGAGACCTCTTGCATGGTAGGCAAATGCGCTGACTATTACAACACCAGGCCGACAATTACCAGTACTACCAACCTAAAAAAAAGATTTCCTAGAATCGAAGAACCCGCGTATTTTAAATAAAAAAATTCACCTTATTTTTTTATCACAGTAGTATCTACATAATAAATTATGTTTAATATGAATCGAAATGTTTTTTTTTATTATAATTTCAGCGTATTGAATGCATCATTTCGTTTTTTTTAACATTATTTAGATGAAAATGGATTTTTTCCGATTTACGAAAAATTTCGATTTCTTGATTTTTTTTTCTAGAAAAAAAACACGGTATTTAAATAATAAAATATCGTAAATATACAAACATCCAGTTAAAGTTTTTCACAAATATAATGATAGAACATGTTACACAATTATAAGAAAATATATATAAGAAAATAAACAATGAGCACTGTTAGAAGATAAGGGATGAGAAATAATAAAGTGAAAGAGTGGAAGACAAGGATTTTTATAATAAAGTTAATCAATTTGAAGTTTACTTAAAAGTCTTGTTCGAAATTTTTATTCTTTTTTACTTATTGACTCGTTTATATTTTCAACTTCTTTTAAAGGATCTAGGAAAATCAGTTACAAATCCATCCTTGGTTTATAACATATTATTAATTTCTGTTTATAACACGGTAATTTATTACGCTTGGTGAAGTACGAGTATGTATAGTACATACTATGTGATTTGTAACTAGGTACATAGTAAGATTTCTACCCCTAGAATCTTCAAGCACTTGTTGTATTCCCTCTTATAATTAGTTTCTTGAGATTACCGAAACCCCAGAATAGTGGAAGGTAATTTATGATACAAGTAGTTTATTAATTAGCTTCAAATTATAAATCACATTTTCAGAATTTAACAAAGGTACACGTTTCAAAACCACGTGTATTTTGTTTTGAAGATTTCAACCAGGAAATTTTAATTTAAATTTTTTATTTTATTCTTTTTTATTTGGGAAATCAACATTTCTACAAACATATTTATAGTAAACAAACAGATAAAGTGTATAAACTCAGAACTAATAACAGATTTCCACAAAGTATACAAAGTTAGTAAAAAAAATATTTTACTTATTGAATAAATACAAATAAGTTTATACATATAAAAATGTTATTTTCATGTACTCTTAAATATTTTTCAATAATTAAAGAATTTTTTATATTTTTTTACGAAGAGTAAGTTATTGTAAATTGGGCCGGATTAAGACAAGAATGCTTGAAGAGAGAATAAGGAGGGGAAGGGAGATGTACATGTTTATTATTACAATGTCTACTAAGTTACATAATGCATTTTTTGTGTAAATTTTTAATCTGACAGAGTGATGTTTGTGTAATCTATTTTTATTTTATTTAAATTTTGTATTTATCATTTTGTTTAATTAATTTAGCAATTACTTAAATTTTTAAACTTTATCGGGGTATCAATTGGGTGTATCCGGGTGGATGAAAAGGACAGTTATGTGTTCTCAACTCAGCGACTACTGGACGAGTGTTTTGACTCGATGGCTACTCTTAGGTAAAAATTCGGAAAAAGGAAATTTGATAGGAGAAAAGTCAGCCAACTATTGAAATATTCGCTTACCACGTTTGAAGTCTTCGGTTTGACATCTGGAAGACTCAACATGAAGTATTTGTTTATATGTGGTTCGCAATGCAATATTTCACTGTCCCTGGATTGGCACCTGAAGCGTAAGGCTGATCATCTGATCTTCCCACCAGTAACAATGTAGTGCCCTATACTACTAAAAAATAAATGTATTAATAAATGCTCGGCGGTGTTTTATGTTTTTCTCTTATTAAATAAAATAGAAATACTACATTATTTTGAATTTGTCATTAAGATTAATTAATTACAACACGGATTGAGAACATTAAAAGAACCAACTGGTCCAATAAGAAGTTTCAAATTTGAACAATTTATTCCAGGCTTTGCCTTATATGTGATATAATGTAATCAGATGAATTTCTTCACAACAATAAAGGTTTCAGCTCTTTAACTTCAATTAAATCAACAGATGGAAGAATTGAAAAAATATGGATGTTCGAAAATAGGCGAAATGGTGAATGTTATACAGTGTGTATAATAATCAACAATAATCAACGTTTTATAATCGCTCAAGAGCAAATTCACAAGCAGAGGCAGACCAAAATCAAGATGGTGGAAAGCGACATGAGAGCGATTGGCCTGACGAACTGAAGAAGAACCGCAGGGTGCAGGGAGGAATGGAGACAGATTCTGGAGGAGGCCAGAGCCCACAACGGGCTGTAGCGCCACTGATGATGATGATGATGATGATGTATGTAGAAATTATTTCTTATTTTCAAGAATTTTTTTAAGTGTTTTTTTTCTCCTGTAACCATCATAATCATAATTTTAAAATCCGTATTATATTTATACCTTTCATTTTTTACCAAAGACTATTATTTCTAAAATAAATAAATATGTACATTTTCAGATAACCATAATGTATAATACGTATTCATCATAAACAACATCCTTTTCAAATCTATAATATCTTCCAATAGCTTGATTGTATACTCGCAATAGCGTATAAACTGCATAAGAAAAATTATGATCAGGGTTAAAAAAGAAACTAAAATATGTTCATAAATGATTCAATTTTTATTCGATCTCAACACGCGCAATCTGGCTCTTGATTTACGACCTTCCTAATAACAAGAAGGGTCAAATGATGCATTATATTGTACGTCTACCAGTGATGGATATAACATGACTACTCCTCGCGTGAATTCTTAATTTCGCCCAGAAACGGAAGTATAAACCTTTAGAGTGGGGAAAAATATTTTGCCGGTATTTTTCTACAACAAGCGTAATTACATAATATCATAAAGGAATTATCTCTGGTCCATAAATTAAGTAACGGAAAATTATCAATATCGTAGGAAGAATTACTAATAATAAAATAAAATTAACAATTATTCTCAACATTATTTACTATTTTTGTATAATTCGTAGACAAGCAATAGATTCGAATAAAATGTAGATGAGTTTGCAAGACTACCAAAACACGTCTTTGCTCAAATCTATTCGTACAAATAATTATAAATGCGTAAGTGTATTTGACTGTGTTTCCCTCATGTCTTAACGGAGCGACCGATCGACTTGATTTTTTGCACGGGGATAGTTAGAGAGATAGGAAGTAAAAAAAGGCTACTTGCTTATCTTCCCAAAAATTAAAAAAGTTATGAAATATAGTTTCAATGAGCAACATTATTTGAAAATGAGTACCGTCAAACATGACAATTTTGCCCAAGCATGACAATTTTGCCCACTGCCGAAATCCTTGACAAAATCATGTGTTAAAGTAAGAACAATTACTGGTATCATTAGAATTACATTAAGTAAGTACATTTTGATAGTTCCATGGCATAACTAAATATTTAGTTTACCGCCAGTTTCTGTTGATCACTTAAAATTTTAAGTTAAACTTGAAGGTCTGTTTTTGTATATCTATAAATAGTGTTAAAACTTTTGTTGTTGCGGAGTTTCAACAAACGAGGCAAGTAAGTTTTATATATTTCATTGCATACATAATAAAAACGCTATAGAAAGTATTTCTGTATATCTATTTGAACAAACACAATAGATATTTAAGTGGGCAAAATTCCTTTAGATTTCTTAGCTAGTGTTTTGTCAGTTTTCCAACGTCTAAGGTTGTCGCTACATACTACTTTGAAAAAACATCCAAGACAAAAACCAGATTACAGAAAAAGAATACGTCAGCTGACCCGAAGAAAATGCAAGTACCTACTGCTTAAACAAAGTATAAAATATAATAGAAAATGAAGCAAGTGACAAAAACATGGTTTTAAACGAGGTAATCGGATGTTTTGTTCAAACTGGCCAAGAAATCAGACTTTTTGCCAAAGATTTAACAAATAAGATTTAAAAATCTGATGGGGGTTTCAATTCAAATACACGCCAAAAATGACAAGCCTGTTATTCTGTTCATCAAAACTTTTTATATCACACAGCAATTGGATAACAATCCATCCGATTTTTCACTGCCATCAGGATCAAAAGGTACCTACACCTTACGAAGGAGAACATTGAAAAAAAATCATGGCGAAATGGACACGACAGACTCTGACTCCTACTCAGTTGATGAATCAACAGATTTCAAAACATTCACCATAAGTCATCACGACGAATATGAACAACGTCCCTTCGAATCTTCGGCCGAGGAAAAAAACAGTGTCTAAACCGCTTCAAATTAAAAACAGTAAAGAAGGCGCTTCCGTTTTAGTAAAGTTTAACACTGTTGACACGCAAAACGACCAATATTATGTTGTTTAAGTTATCAGCGCATCAACAACCATAATGTCAATATTGTTATGTCATTTGTAAGACGCAAACGTAATGGTTTGTGTGACTTCAAGTTGAGGATATTGCTGATGTATTTAAAAAAAACAAAGTGAAATCTTTGCTTAAACCTCTCATCTTGCGACAAGGTTTTAATAAATTCAATGTAAACCTTAAAAACTGCAAGATTGAGTCATTTTCTTTGAGTAAATTAAAAATGGTTATACTTAAACCAATTTTTGTTTTAACCTTTCAAAAACAGTTGAAACATTTTTTTTAATGTAAAAACATCTGATTACATTCAAGAAAGTTTTACTTATTTAAATTAGCCAGCTTTTTTGTGAAATTATGAAGACTTATTTCATTTATTTTAAATGTTTTTTTGTATAAATATTTTTAATAGTCTTACTAAAGAAACGAATAAAACATAGAAAATATTGAAATAAAATTTCAAAAGATATGAAATCAAGCAAATAATTGCACTGCTGTACTATTTTTTTTTTGTTTTTACATACACATTTAAAGAAAAATCGTTTTGAGAGCTTGTCCCTTTAGTTACGAAAACCGCATCAGAACTGAAATGGTTTGTAAAAAAAATACAAAACCGATTTATAATTTATTAGACTATGCATTGTCAAACACGAACAAATTATAAGGATTAGGGGTTAACTTCTTTGATTTTGTTAAAAATCCAATTATGTGCCAACCCTGATACATAAATTCGCATTGTATCGAAAAATTGAGGAAATAATTGACAATGTTGCCTACCCGTTTTTTGCATTAATTTCTTAACGGTGATGCCTCACTGATGCTATTGTTTAAACATAAACAGCCTTTTTGCCCAAAAAGTCGTAATAAACCGTATGATAAGGATGATTAAACCCAAAATAACAATTAATGACCAAGTGGGCAAAATTGTCAACAAGTGCAGATAATTTTTCCTCGGATCTTTTGTCTTCGAAAATTGCATAAATAAAAGAAAATCAAACGTTGTGTACTTGTAAAAATGCTCAAAATAATTAGTATCACTATTCAAGAAAATGAATAGGAGTAGTCCCAAACAAAAATCCTATGATGTTGTAAAAGTTTGATAAAACTGGGCAAAATTGCCATGTTTGACGGTAGGCGGTAAGATGGGATGTCAAAAATCATCGATTTGAATTTAATTCTTTGAATTCCTGTATTTGAGTTAATTTGTTTATGGTTAGTTTGGTTTGTTTATCGTTTTGGTTTTACAAACCATAAGTTTTTTAAAATTTTGAACAGAATAACGATGCTACATCGCCATAGAGGAACAAATTATGGTAGTTATTTGTTACCTACTAAACGTTGGGTTATGTCGACTGCCTAGCAGGTTCCACATAAATTGCTAAATATTTATCCGCGTTGATATCGTCTCGTGAGAACGTTTTTTACTTCACGCTCGTTTTGGATAAATCTTCAGACTAACTGGTATGTGTAATGCACAGATAGAGTAAAAGATTGTACTTACAGTTTTATTATCTTTTATTTATACAAAAAATTCAATACATAAACTTAATTTAACTTAATATAATAGAGAATGGAAATACTTAAAAATAACTCAAGGAATCTAATTTGTAAAACGTAAAATAAAGCAGTTAAGAAAAAGTATGAAATCGTAACAATTAAAATTGAATAAAGTTTTTGTCTAAAGAACGTGTCACCGAACACAGCCAAAACGTTTCTCGTCCTGTCCGTCGCTCGGGCCTGGCGCGCGACGCGACGTCGCGTGTGACGTCTATAGTGTTGCCACAGAATCTTCGTATTTATTTCAAAGCGATATTTGAAATACTGAGCAACTTTCAATTTATTTATTTACAATAAAACTGAAAAAAGAAAAACGATTGAAGCTTTAAAAGCTTTAATTGTACCCCTCACTGCAGTTTCGTGAATTTGTGATCAATTAAATGCACAAAAATAACGAATAGTGACGCATACACAAATATATGAGATGCTAATTCTCACCTTCTAATTAATAACTTGACACCGCCAAATATAGTGCTTTAATGAGCAAGGTAATTTAATGTAAACATTTACTTAATTGTGCTTTACTTTATTTGTTAGTTGAAGAAAAGTAATGTTGAAAATCCGTGTCGAGTGCCGTGACTTAACACGGAATTTCTAGCGAGTCGGGGCAGGTTCACAGGCATGGGTCGTTCCTGGTTGTATCAACATAAACTATGTCTCTATAATCAACAAATGTACGTATGGTGTTTTTAATTAAAAAATAAATAGTCATGGCAAAGAGAGATTAGGAAGATTTATACCGTAATACATACTTGTATATCAATCTTTGGTTTTCCATCGAAAATGCTATCAAGGGTGTATGGTGTACACAAAAAATATTATTTTAAACAGGTGGGTGTCATGACGGAGCCTAATGCATTTTTTAATCTGCGAAACGAGTAACAAATGCTGCTTATAATTCATAATGGAGCGCTGAATAAAGAGGCCTCGTTACGGTTCTGGAGGATGATTGATGTGTCGGAAGATTGGACGCGAGTTAGGGGTGCTGGGCACGGAAGGGCTACAGAAGAAAGATAAAGTCATATCCGAAAACAACCCTTTGTCATTCATGGGTATGTGCAAACTACTTGCAACAGTTTTGTCAGCAGCGTTTTCTAAACAATTTTCTGTAAAAACTGTCTTATGAAGATCTTTCTTAATATTTCAATTCAGTAGAGGTCTTTAAGTTTGCTTATTTAAAAGATGTAGTCAACTGAATTAAATGACAAAGTTCAGTGGTTTTTGTTATAAAAACAATTAAACGAAATGAAAAAATAAAAATAAAAAATTTTTACGTTTCGTATTATTAAAGTAATGATTTTATTAAGTTTAGTTTTCCGAAATTACTTCGCGTGGGACATCTCTAGTTGAACGAAGTTATGCAGAAAACAGACAGTTCGCAATTTCGAAAAAATGAGATAATGATTATATCGGGTGTCGTAAGGTCGATTCTATGTCCTGCTCAAAACAACTAGACCGGTTTCATACAAAAAACTGTATATTACTGCATTACACCTTCTGAAAATGGTGTCGATCACAAAAACGGCATTTCTCAATTTGCAGAAAATACCCACAGCACTAGAAAAATCATATGGTACTTTAAAAATCATTGAAACTGGTCAAGTACATAATTAAATTATTGTTTTTAATAAAAAAAACTCATGTTTTTATTGTTTATCATTTGTTTAAGTCAAAAAAAATTCAAAATTCGAGTAGATTTGATAATTCACTCTTTTCACAAAATTGCTAATTTCTCAGTTTCACTTTTCTATGGCTGGCTGCTATCTGCATAACTACGTTCAGTTCTTTTCCGCTTCTTCTCGGTCAGTTCTGCCGATTGGTCCGATGAATTTCCGTTAACCGGAAATCTTCCACGACTTTCTTATCATTGGCTGATTCATATGAACTAGCGACGTCGTTCAAAGTAGTTAGTTATAATAAAAATATTATTTTTACTATTTTATTCAACTTTGCCGTACAATTTAATGCTCTAATTTCCCGTAGGGCTGAAGTACCTCATTCTCAAAACAGTAATTGCCTATAATTATATGTTACTTTACATACAACTCATTGAAATATAATAATGAGATCTGAGACTTAAATAGAATGAGACCAGATAAGAATCGATAATTTTTATAGTAAAACAAAATTAAAAACAAAGTTACGACTCATGTCACTATGTAATGGTTTAGTGTGATTGATTCATCGTGCACTTTGCAAAATATTGGTTTTCGTTGTACCAGATAAAATTTTCAATAATTGCCCTAGTCTATTAACAAATAAAAAAAACCTCTGAACTTCATTACATCCGTCCAAATAATTATTACTGGGATCCTATCCGAAACCTTGGCCAACTCACCGCACAAGAACGTAAAATATACCTTGATATTTTAGTTTAAGGTAATAAACATAATCTCAGTTACATAATGTATTCGAAAAACTTTTTTTGCCTTTACGATCCACGTTTACAGGGCTAAAACTTTTCGATATTATAATTTTGGAGATTTCTGGATACACTTCCGTAAGCGTATTTTTTCTCCGTTTTGTAGAACGTTTATATTTATACCTACACTATCTCTCGGTCTGTTTTCCATGTTGCGCAAATTAAAAGGGCATTCGAGATCCTCTCTAATTGGAGGATATAATAATGATGATTGGTCTTTTAATTAAAGCATAAAATTAAGCTCGCGCTCGCTCTGAATTCATTTTAAAAATGCAATTGAGTGTGTTTTTAAAGTTTCTCATAATTAAAAACAGGTTTAGTGTCCTGGAAATACAGTTGTCGTATTAAATTCATATTCTGATCGCAATTCGCTTTTTTCCTACGCCTTTCCTTAGATTTATTTTTAAAAATAATCTTAACACGTACCTACGGAAAGCATTTTGAAACTGCCAGTTTTCTAAGGGAAAACAAGATTTTTTTTAAGCCAAATCTCATAAAATATTAAACATAAAAACGTAAGTAACTCGTATGGTCAAGCCAAACAGTATGCGAATTAATTATTTTTTAATTACTATCTTTCAACGGTGTAGCCGGGGCTGGTATTCTGAACGGAATTGCGTGCGAAGAGATCGCTCGGTTAGGGTATATTTAGTACGTAAATACGCGTTAAAAATGCATTTTCTACGAGCGCTTTTACGTTCAGAATACCACCCCTGAGGTGCTATTCTGAACCGCTCTCGCGGCACGAGAACACAGTTTTTCTCTTGTATTTTATATGTAAATACACGAGATAATACGGCCGCGACAGGGTTTGGAATACCACCCCTGGTAGATATACTCATTATCACGATATGTATTTTATTATTATGATATGAATATAGTCTTATATTAATATACCTAGTCTTTATTAAAAAATATATCACGTGAATACACAATATTATACTACATTACTATTTGTTTTTAAAGCAGTAAAATAAAAAAAAATGTAAACAATAATAATGAGGACTAACGTAGGTATTCCAAAAATGCTTCTTTTTAAATTATTATCGTTTAATGAATTTTAGTTTGTCTAAATTATTTTATATAATGACTGAATTTCACCCCCTAAAGAGTTATTAAACTTAAAATATTACAACAGAGGTGGAGAACCTTTTTTTCAATACTAATTTTACTGAATAAATATGGATATTCAAACAGGCAAAATGATGAATATTACACATTGTGTAAAATGGTCACTTAAACCAACCAATGACAGGTAACAAGCCCTGTAAATGCACAGAATTTCACATTTGCTTCTCTAGAATGATCCCCATATTTTTTGTAAACTGCTAATACTCGTTTAATGTATCACAAATAAACTTACAACATAAGCATCATCATCACAATTTCTCTATCTGCACAGGGGGCTGTATTGATGATACAATTGCAGCGTATCTAAATTATTTTGGTTACAAGGTAAGATGATCAGTCTTACTCTTCGGGTACCAGTCTGGAAACAATAAAATATTGCAGTATAGAAACACCTTTAAAACCAATTTTTCATATCCACCATGCCAGGAATCGAATCCAGAACCACAAACCACGAGGCGGACTTATTTCCACAAGATTATCTTTTTCAGGATTTTGACCTAAAAGTAGCCGTCGAGTAGAAAGCACAGCCAAGGGTTCTGGTTCTATTTCACAAATATGGCTGTATTATTTTCCCCCCGACAGCAGAAAAACGAAACAACATAATACTATACATATCGCTACTTTAACTGAAAAGGGCCACTAATCGAAAACCCCGAAATTTCGTTTTGTTGCAAAAATGGGATTTAAATCGCTAATATTTTTCTAAAAGGAAAAGACTCCCATGAATTTAAAAAAAGACATAATAAATGACCCAAATTGCACAACAGCCCTTTTGACATTTTGCGTTTTGGTGGCTAACTACAGAGCTTTATAGGTAATAGTTGGCACAAAACTCTATAATTCGATGGATGCAGCTTAAAAAAACGTATCTAATGATGTAACGTATCTAATGAAACGCATCTAATGGCATAAATATAAAAAGTAAGATTATAAAAAAAAAGTAAAATCTCATGTTAAAAAATTTGATTGGCTCAACTGAAAAAAGTCAAATTTCGATGTGTAGCCCTTTTCAATTTTAGTTTCAGTGCTGCGGAGCAGCATTTATTTTTAAATAAAAAAATGCATATATGAATTTGTTACCCACTAAGTCTAAAGACTTTTCGGTGGGACACATTTTTTTATGACAAGTTTATATTACATTTATTTTATTTATATTGTACAAATTTACTCATAAACAGGCACTATAAAGTATCTAGAAGATATTTCTTCAGATCTTTTTTTTTCATTTGAAGATCTTTCATGTTAATGATGGTTTGTGGGAGATCATTGAACAATCTTGGAACAACGCAATTTAATGTTCGCTCTCCGAAGTAATTTGTAATTCGGGGAAAAACAGGGAGCCCTTAGTTTTTAATCTAGTGTTGTGAGGTGTGGGAAACTTTTTTTTTATATTCCGGATCAACAAAGTGATCTACAATGAATTTAAGCAACGATATTGTCAATATACCGCTGCTTAAATTCAAAAGAGCAACAAATCTTAAACCCCGAAATTCCGTTTTATTGCAAAAATTTTATTTAAGTCGGTCGTATTTTTTATAAAAAAAAGACTCCTTCGGACTATGCATTATAAATTACCCAAATCGCAAAATAGCCCTTTTGGCATTTCGCGTTTTGGTGGCTAACTTTAGAGCAAAACCGCCATCTTGTCAGTTATGTACATATATAGTCTCCACAAACTCCATAATTAGATACAACATTAAAAAATGCATAAACATTAAAAGCAAGATTAAGAATTTTGATTGGCTCTACTGGAAAAAGTCAAATTTCGAAATGTGTCTCTTTTTAATTTAAGCAGCGATATGTTTTTTATTACTTACTGTTTAAATGTTTTGTAATCCTGACAGTAGGTATCTAATCTATATACATTATACCCATATTGTTTATTTTATTAATTTCAGGAAAAATATTTCTAAGTATTTATTGATTTTATGGTAGAAGGAAGTATATTGACTTCTCAGAACATAATCACCAATTACAATCAGTTTGGAAGGAGGGTTATTTTTCCGGGTGAATTCATGATGACGTGATTCTTTACTTTCTTAGAAGTTAACGTATGTGGATATTATTGCGAAAACTCATATACTTTAATAAGTGTTCATCATTGCTTTATTTAGTACCTACCGAATTAAAAAAAACTCTTGCTTATAGACAGCATTTTCATTTTACGCTATATTGGTGTGTCATAGAAGAATCCTATTGTTTCTGGCCATATTCCCGCCATTTCATAAAAATATATTAGCAATTTATTTAGCATCCCCTGGCGGAGGGATTAAGGGGTATTATCTTCACTGGGTTGCAGGTTGCAGTACAAACGATATCATTTGCAGCAATATACGACGCACTTAAGTCTAGAGCCGTTCCGAGATTATTATGTCTGTTTATTTTATACACGCTCTCCTTATAGAGGTGAGGTAGACATATATTCATTGGGCGAGTGACGCATTAATTCTACGGAAAGTCAGATTATTATTTTAAGAAATGGAATGAAGCAATCTTCAGTCGAAAAACGTCTCGTGATGATTGCGATAAAAGCTAACGGATGACTAAAATAAATTATTCATAATTTTACTATCAACGTAATTTTAAGTTCTCGTAAACTAATTGTTCAAGAAAAAAGTTTTTTTTAACTTGATTGGAATATTAAAATGTTCAAAGGTGGGACTTGTTGGGGGCTCCTCGATCTCAGCCAAGGTAACCCCCTGGCTAACTGCACCTGTAGATAACAGATGTACAGGAGGAATGGATCCATGCTGGTCGAGGTGCGGAACTAATGTCTGTGCCGTTTTTGTCCCGATCTAAGGGATGGTGGGAGTAATGAATCCTTTACTAAACAGGAGTCACCGGACATATTCGAGGGCTGAGGTTTTTGATTGCGGGTGCCCCTGTCAGTGGACACGTTTTGTTGAGGACTTCCCTGAGCACGAAATATACGTCTCCTTTATTGCTTTCGCTTAATGAGGTAGGTTCGCTTACTTTCAATAATCACAGTTTGAGTAAGTATGAGTGGTGGCAAAAGTTGGTTTGCAACCAATAGTCTTCTGGTAAGTCTGCTGATTTTGAGTGCGCCGCCGGTGACCAGCCTTGAGGGTCACCTGGGGGCGTTCTGGTGCTTCAAGGAGTAGATACTAACATGAGAAAATATTCAATTGAATAGTTCATTATCTATTATGTGGTTTGGAAATTATACAATAAAGTACCAGACAATACTAAACAAAAGACTTAAGACAACCTTTACAAAAGATGTTTAAAATATTACCATTTAAAGAAATATGTATTTTAAAAAAGAAAATTAAAGTAATCCGTAAGGGTGTTTATATAAATAAATTTCAAATTAAAAAAAAAATTGGCCCTTCCACACTTATTTTCTTTAAACATGGTAATGTCATGCCATGTCTTGTTCGAAATTGTAAACAATTAAGAAATAACTGAATGCACAGTCATCAAGCAGGCGCGATACAGTTGGCTGGGCCACATACTACGGTTACTTCCCGAGAGCCTTAACCACAGTTGCTTACTTAACAATCCATCAAATTCTCAACGTCCTGGACGTCCGCTGATGACTGTTCGTCGGCGGTTCATGTCAGAATTATGGGACGCAAACCTGACTTGGAAGAATGCACGGGAGCTGGCAGCTGACAGAGATGCCTGGAGGCTCTTTGCGGAGATCGTACGCTCCAACTAGGGAGCGGACATAAAATGATTATGAATGTTATTGAATTCAACTCCAATGATGTTATAATAAATTTACCCCCGCATCTCTCCTGCACATTCGCAATTTTTAATTATTGAATTAAAAAAACGAAAAATTATCTTTAAATTGGTATTTATTTGACATTATTCAATTAAACATTTTACACATAAACCTTTTAGATTTAACAAATTAATGTAGTTACTGATGTGATGATTAGTTGTCTGGTAAATATTTTCTTCACTTTTTAAATTTGCATTCATGATATTATAAATTATTTATTTGAAAACGATTGCATGTATTTAGTGTTAAGAACACTTACATCGTCTTTTAAAAGAATTTAACTACATGTTGAATTTTTTACATCAATTGTCATAGAAAATAAATGTAGATTTATTCCAGAAAAATTATTTGTACTTCTAATTCATGGAAGTCTTTTGCTTTGTAATATTTGAAAATTGAATCACATTTTTAGTAAAATTTATGTTTGTTTTTGTACGTATAAAAATGTGCATATTTTTAATAATCAGGTTTTATAGTATATTTACATCAAAATTTTGAAAAATAATTTAGAATTACTATTTTTGCCATTGTTTTTCATTTACTGAATATTTCTGTAACATATTGCGCAAATTAATCATTTATATTAATTATAGTATCAAATATAGAAAAACTGAGTCAGATTTTACGTATTAATTATTAGTAAATTATTACTAGACAATAAAGGGTAAACTGCAAACACATATGTAGTACTTTTTCAGTTTGTGCACTGAAATAGATAATTTCATTTTAATTTTTCAAAATAGCAGAAAAATAGGATGACACCATAGAATTAAGAATAGTCCAGAAGGAGCGTAGAATCATATTCGAATAAATAGGACGGTGTCCAAAAATTCCCCCACTTTCGCCGCGCGCATGCGTGAATTCTCAGCGTAATGTTGCCAGATCGCGAAAGATATAATCAAAACACAAATGTAAGATAATTATATTTAAAAAAAAAGCAATTTGTTAATTTCTTTAAAATTTTATTGTACACGCGGAAACATTGATTGTCATTAGAGAGTTGATAAGTAAAAAATCGTTTAATAAGAGTAATTGGATCAATGAATTTTTAACTTGAAAAAAAAACTAATTTTATTTTACATAAAACGGATATTTTTATGTCATGATAAATAATATTTGATGTTTTAAAGATAATGGCGGTCAAATGTCCGAATGTTTAATACGAGAGATTCATTTTTCATTAGTTATTAGATTAGCAAAGTAGCGTAAAAAAATTGACTACCCTGGCAACACTAACAAAACGCCAATTTTGTTTTCTTCGACAATCTGACAGATGGAAAAATAATTAAATTTTTAAGTCATGCATTTGCTACTAACACATGAAATGTGATCCCATCCCGTTTCTTTTCAATCCCAAACTGTATTTCTACACTTTAAAACGACACAACATGGCATAGTTTAATTCAAATCAGGAGTTACGTACTGAGCGACGTCTACGAAGAAACTAATGGGTCAAAACGTAAACCTACTCGATTAAGAGTACTTTAGTCGCCTTCTGTTTGATGCACATACGCGGTTTCTGGATTATTCTCAATTCTATGGATGACAGCAATTAAACCCAGGTGGAAATTCAAGAAATATTGGAACCAGTTCATATTTAGAAACAAAACAAATATTAATTTATAATTATTTTTTTAAAGTGTTTTGTTTAAAAATATCATCGACAAACTAATACACAAGAATGTTATTGCAAAATTTTGATTGTTGACTGAAAAAGTCGCACTCCTAAAATGCAATATTGTATCAGAAAAAAACGCTGTAAAATTGTCTATTATGCTCTTTTTTTCAAAAAAAGTATGTGTTTTTTACATTTATTTTATTTTTAACGTTTTCTAGTGTGCTTCTACTACAATGAAACAGACCTTAAGATACACAAAATGCACATTATTTTCTTAGACCCACAATTGAACTCAGTTATGCAGAAAGCAGCCAGTCTACAATTTTGAAAAAATATATATTGTTGTTATCGGGTGCCGTAAGGCCAATTCTATGTTCAGCTGAAAACAGCCAGGCTGCTCTCATACAAATAACTGTAGTTATCACCTTCTGAAAATAGTGATGATCACAGAAACGGCATTTCTCAATTTGCAGAAAACACCCACAGCACTAGGAAAATCTTACGGGATAGATGCTGATAAGATTAATGCCTCCAGAAATCTAGTTCTCTTAAATAAATTAAAGTGGGTACTTAAACAAGTATTTTAATACAGAATTTCACCTCATACATTCAAGGCTTGAATGTGATATCATTTAATATTAGATCTTGCTATTTTCTGCAAAATGAACATTTTAGGTTGTGTTGTCAGCCAAACTTAAAAAAACACCAAATTCCGTTAACACATAGCCAAATTATTTTTAAAGTTAATATAACTAATTAATTAAGCGGTTCTTTACAATTAAAGTACTCTAATATAAATATAAAAAATTGTGTTCAATTCACAATGACTCAACATACAGAGTTTTACAAGGGCTAGCTGTTTTCTGCAAAATGCACATCTTAGGTTGTGCAGTCAACCAGACTTTAAAAATCATTAAAACTGGTCAAATACATAATTTAATTCTTTTTTGAATTGTAAAAAAACAAATGTATGAATTATTTATTGTCAAAGTAAAATCATTCTGTTGTGTAGATTGGATTATTCACAAAAGTGCTATTATCTCAGTTGCACTTTTCTATGGCTGGCTTCTTTCTGCATAACTATGTTCAATTGAAGCCAAGCTCTGCATATTATTTTATGATTAATTATGTTTTTGCTAAGTCCTAAACGGAGACAGTTTTCATTAGCGTGCCACCAGTGTGGATCCCGACTATGGCAGTTTTTAATATTTACTCACTCACTGTAACCTCTCTATATGCACTTACGTATTCTCAATTTTTTTTGGTTGATTTCATAGATAGGTCTTTATTGCGCAATGACGGTCTGAGATTCCCGCCATAAGCACCTGTCAAATCTTTAAAAAAATCAATTATGATAACAAAAAGCGGGTTGTGCCACATTTTAGTTATTTAAATATATATATATACATGGTTTTTCAGGGCCAGACGGCGAAACTTCCGAGGAACATTCCTAATGGTAGGCTCAAAAAAATCATAATAATATTTTTCCAAAACACTGTTTTTAAAAAAAAAATGTGATCTCAAAATGTAGTAAATCCTTAATATCTCGGACAAGCAGTCCCTCCACAAACCCCTACCCATCTCTTACCCAGCCGCTTCCCTTGTCCGCGTCTGGTGCTTACCGCTTCGTTGATCAAATACGTTTTTATCGCAATTTTTTTTTGTCGGGGAGGGGTAGGGGTTTGCAGAAGGGATGCTAGTCCGAGAAATTATAGATTTACTCCATTTTGAAATCATAAAAAAAAGACTTTTTGGAAAATTTTTATTAGGATTTTTTTTAAAGCTTACCACGAGGAGTGTTCCTCTGAAGTTTCGCGGTCTGGCCCTGAAAAAACATGTATGTATATGTATTTGAGTACAAAGATTGCACACTAATACATTTGTAAGGCAATCTTGTTAGTTAGAATTTTAGTATTTGACATCTTTTAATAAAATATCAATATTCTTAATCTACGGAATCACTCCAGCACTGGTGGAGATCGCAAAATAATGAAACACAGATAAAGCACCAGTAAGTAAAAAGCACCAATTTTATACAAAAGTGACACAAAATAATCCATAAGGGTGGTGATTTATTCAATAGTTACGATATTATTTAAATTACAGCATATATGTAGTTACCTATAGATTTTTTTACATATCAAAAAACTAAATTCTAAATGGTGATTCAAAAATACACATACAATACATAGGTATGTATCCAATGATATTTACAATTGGTGTTAAAGGGTAATTTAAAATAGGACAATTAATCTTTCAATTCTTAAAATAGGGTAAAAATACCTATATCATAACAAAGTTTGAAAATTCTTTGAAAAATCATAATATACGTTCAAGTATTGAAAATATGTATAATTTACCAGTAGCATAACACAACATCGATCAATTTCAATAATTAAGTTGTTTAGTTTAGTTAATTTTTTCTAGCCAACTTTTAATTTCTGTTCTTTAATCCACAAATACGGAACGGAAATTAGTTATATTGTTAGATGTAGATTGTATGCAGATTCTCTAAATCATATTTCAGATAACAGCACATTGTAAAAAATTTAATATTTCATTTAATGATCACAACATTAATATTTCATTTCAAATTTATCAAATTAAATGGAAGAATCAAATGCAGGTCTTTGAATTCGTAAAGCTAGCTTGTGAAGAACACTACAAGACTACTGCATTCAACAAATAAATAGAGAATTTATAAAACACTGTATTTAAGATTTCTACACTATATTCTTTATAATTTTACAAATTGTGGCTTTTTAAGCCTAAATATAATAGCTAAAAATCTCCATAATAATACGTCCATATTATGATTCATTCATTTCATTGATTTTGTTAAGATCGATGTTCGAATACATATTTAAAATGTTCACATTAAAATTATAATATACACAGTATATCATATTACTATATTATATAACTCTTATTTACAGTTAGATGATTTCTAAGGTAATAATGGCTTTTAAAATTAAATTTTATACTCTTTACATTATATTGCAAACTACCAACAGATTCTAAAAATACTTGGTAAATTTGTGCCAAAACTTATCAGTCTATTTATCATTATTTTTCAAGGCACTATAACATGTGAATTCGAAATCTACTTTTAATTCTACATACGTTAAGAATTAATTCAATCATTAGGATGGTGAGTCCTTTATAAGAAATTTAGTAAGTTTTAATAAGAATAAACATACTGCAAAGGCATTATTGCATGAAACAGAATTTTTTCTATGATTTGTAGATATAAAAAATGAGAAACATGATGAGAACATTTTTTGTATTTACGTTAAATTGAACGATAGAAGTATTAAAAAAAAATAAAAATATATTTATTAAAACAATTTTGAAAGAAAATGTTGTAGATAACATTTATAATTCCGAATTTAATTAATGGGTTTCAATTTTGAAAGAAAATGTTGTAGATAACATTTATAATTCCGAATTTAATTAATAGGTTTCTGATGATAATCTTAACAGGAGGAAAACTGAAATAACAACTGGATGATACACTGGTGTTTATATTCTACCAAATAATGTAGACAATTAAATTGTGCCCACGAGGAAGGGTATATCGTCGGTGATAATGCAATACCAGGTAAGTATCAATTTAATTTTTCCGCGGGGTAGCCTAAAAAGCGTTTTTAATCAACCAAAAATACCACAGGGGGATCAGAAAAACTATAATTATTTAGAGTAAACATAGCTATTATTAAAAACTATCAGCTCTTAGTCTCAATAATGAATTTATTTCAAAATATTTTTGGAAAAAAAAAAGTGATTTTTAGAGTAATTCAACAGAAACTTTTAGGCAAAGCTCTATTAAGTCAATTTTATTGTTTTGTTTTTTTTTTATGAAGCAATGCTTGTTTCACAAAAGTGAGGATTGTCAATAGTACAGCATTGCTATATACACCATTTTACATTTAAATAAAACTATCTTTTAATTTGTATGCTATATGCCTTTCTATGTGGGCACAATTCAATTATAAAAAGGTACTAAAAAGACAATACAAATAATCCAGAAAAAATCCAAGGTAAATTTTAAGAGTAAGAAAGAAAAACTGTTTTAACTTTGTTTCATAAAAACTTTGGATTGATAGATATAATAACAAACATATCGACGGAGAAAAGCCCATTTGCCTAAAGTGTATATATGTACGTTAGTCAAATAGGCTTTTCACCGTCAAAATGTATTTCTATTTCAAACTTCGAGCAAAATAAGAAAATAATACCACAGTAAAAATTGTAAAGTAAAACTATTTCTGTTTTAAAGATTGTGATGAAAGGTGTGAACGCCGATATTTTTTTAATATTTTTTAAATAACATTTATTTAGCTAGGATTGTGCAATTTCCAAGAAATAATGATTACCATAAAAACTACAAATTTCTTTCTATGAAAATTTTTGTTGCTAAAGAGATACTAGGTAATTTTTCATCGCGTCTTTTCACCACCATGACGAAGAAAAGGGGAATTTAAAATAAATAAACATTTTTAAATATTTCAAAATAGTTTGAGATTGTTTCAAATACTTAACAGATTTTATTATTTTATACCTATTAGTCGGTGATGCAAAAATATAGCATTTGATTTATTTATATAGATATACATAGTTTGTTATTATCAGTGCAGTGTCAAGATGTACAGTACATTCACATCTTTAATAGCCTCTGTCTATCTGTGCATAACAAAATATTTTCAAATAAAATATTCTGTGCGCGTACTAGCCCAAACAAAAATTCTACACTTACTTGATTCACCAACAGGCACTTACACATTAATATAGGCAATAATTGAACATTTGAATGCACTGTACATACATTATTATTTCAATCAAACAGCAGTCACACATTTTTCTTTTTGTTAGAAGATTGAAATACATATACAATTCAATTTCAAAAATAATTAATCACAGTGAAAACATTTCAAGATCAACAATAATAAATATCGTATCATCTTCATAATTGAGCCCATTGCAGATGTAAAATAACTGATATTTTAAAGGTGAAGTAAACTCATTTTTTATATTATATTTCTGTAATCAGTCCAAAAACCAAAACCTTTTTTCCCCGGTTCTTTGTGTACCAAGAATTTATGTTAATTTAAATTATCACAACAATTTAGTAAAAAAATTAGGCGAAAAGAGTAAAACTTTGAAAATAAAAGTTTGACCATTTTGTCACACTCTCTTTGTGAAATTAATAATAAGAAAAATTATTTTGTTTGAAGATGACACGGTTTTGTTATTCAAGGTTGGTGACTGGAACTCTGTCTTTCAGAAAGCAAACTGTGGTATAAACATTGTTCGACAATGGCTATATGGATAATCTTTTTAATACCTTACATTTTGTATAAATAACAGTACACTACCAACCAAGCAGCATGCTTAATCTAGGAATCTACTCTGATGGGAGGCTGAAGTGCAGTCACCGACTTCTAGGTTGAGAAAGCTGTGCCATATATTCTGCTTTCTTAGACATTCTGGATATTGGCACTCTCAGAAGAGTGTACTTTGCTCCGTTTCAATCCACTGCAACCTATGGAATAATTGGCTGGGAGGGTCGTACGGCATCCATCTTAAAGCCTCTCATAATTTTACAGATCTGGGAATAAAATTCCGGCGCCCTCCGACATACCCGTCAGAACAGTTGTTTCAATGCATGAAGATGCTGGATATGAGGCAACTCTACTCAACTTAAAAGAAGCACTGACACACTTCTGGTCGAATAATAAGGAGAGAATTTAACAAAATGCTCGTACGAGGTTTTTCCAGAGCACGAATTATGGTATACCCAAAGGCCGTACGACTTTTGCTCCGAGAAACCTCTACTTTATCACACTAAGAGTGTTCAACATTATGAAAGAGCGTATTAAGCTCTCAAGGACAAAAAATATTTTCAAGAGAGGTGTTAAGTTGGTTCACTTCACCTGCAATGGGCTCATTTTGTATAATTCTGTACAATTGAAAGATATTTAAATTGGTAATAAAGGCATTTTAACGAGAAGATTATTACTCTGACACAACACCAAAAAAGATAAAGAATAATCACTTAAAAGTATCAAACTTATACAAACAGATTATTGAAGACTGCACCATCCGGGAGATAGTCATAGATTTACGATTCCGCTGCCACTGTAGTCTTCTGTGCTCTCGTCGTGGCTGCTGTGATCCAAATTATCTTTAGACTTTACACTTTGACGAGAAGAACCATTGTTGGATTGGCCAAAAGAGGAAGTGCACTTCTGGCACTCGACTACAACCATCGTGCTGGCAGGATCCGTGTCTATTTCGCTGCCACTTTCCCTTCTGTGCCCACCCTTTGATTGTTTATTTGACTCATCGAGAAATCTGTGTTCTAGTAGAGCTCGCCATATACGTAATTCTACACCCCCTCTGAAAAGTTACCAAAAAAATATATACTTTATTAAATTAAAACAAAACTTTTTAAGTTCCTGAAAAGTAAAATAAATCAATTTTAATGTACAATTTTTTAGTGTGTCCAAATGTTTACAGACAAAGCTGGTTTCCACTCCGTAGGGAGTTATCAAGATTGAAATACAGAGGGAAAATATTTTTGAGAAGGGAATACAGAAGTCTAGGCATTTAAAGAGTTTATGACCTGTATCTGGCTGGTCAAAGTTAATGTTACACAGTGAGTAAGATGGTCACTCGAACCAGTCAATGACAAATAATAAGCTCAGCAAGTGCCTAGACTTCCATATACCTTCTCAAAAATATTTTCCCTCTGTTGCAATAAAACATTTAATGTGTTTACTTAATAATAAACACATTAAATGTACCTAAAAGAAGCACTTGCACACTTCTGGCCGAACAATGAGAAGAGCTCTCAGCAAAATATCCATACGAGGTTTTCCCAGAGCACGAATTATGTCATACCCAAAACCCATACGACTTTTGCCCAGAGACATCTCTCATTTATCGCACCGAGAGTGTTCAATATTTTGGAAGAGCGTAATAAGCTCTCAAGGACAAAAACTATTTTCAAGAAAGGTGTTAGGAAATGGATTTTTCTTAGTGGGAGGGATTTGAGTAGGAAACTCCTTGATGATTTTCCAAATGTTTGAGTTTACTGTTTACCATATTGATGTGCCATGTATATGTTTTTTAAAAATTATTTTTTATGTTTCTGATCCTATTTTTGTAGTGATATACTCATGTGTCTGTGTCTAATTGCTCATCCCATCTCAACACAGGACTTTTAGTCCCATGGAGTTGGGATTTATGTCTCAAATAATGCACAGTAAACTTATGTAAGTAAATAAATAAATAAAATATCGACAATACTGTGTATTTTGTACCTTAATATTTATGTATATCTAAGTTCGGTCCACATTGGATGATCAAGATACGCTACATTGGTACACCAAATGGATCAGGTGCCAGTCTAGGGACAGTGAAATATTTCGGTATAAAACTACCTTTTAAATCAATGTAAACCTTGATATGAATCTAACCCGGGACCTTAAGAGGGTAGGCAAACACACCAAATGTTCAATCGATTTCCATTTTTAGGCCTTTTACTTGAGTGCATCCACCGTTTAAGAATCTGGTTCTATTTCAGTCACAGAATTGTATTTTTCGTTTCGCCAGGACACGAATCAAACACAAATGTAAGTCTTGATGGAATTTACAAAAGAAACAAACAGCGATGGCTTCATAAGATTCGAAATTCAACTTGTTTTCAAATTTTTAATTAATTTATTAGTAAAGTCTTAAGCTGTCGAATATTGTGTTCAAAATTATTTGCTTTCATCATAACTGCTTTAAAATTGTTATTGTATTTTAGTTCCTTAAATTGAACTCATTTTTTTTTTAAATTAGTAAATAAGTGAGGCTATCAAAAATCTAATACAAATGAATTTTTTTTAGATATGAGTTTTGGGCTTCTTCTTCTTCTTTTCCACTTCCACTCCCAAGTGGAGCATGTGGACATCACCAATTGCCTCCAGCAGACCCGATTGCTAGCCAGCACTCTCGCCTCCTCCCACCAGTATAGTACAGTTAGCTCCACTCCAGTATAGTTAGCACAAACTTCCTTTAAAAAATCTGAGTAGGAACTTACCTTAGCTGCATTTTCTTTAAATCTTCTCTCTGAACATGACCTAAAAAGTCCTCCAGAGTGTACTCTTCTGAAGTGATTATGTCTATAGCTTGCTGTGTAACTCCGTGTTCCTTTAACCACTCAGATAATCGAACATCTATATGCGGTTTATATTCTATTTCTTTCTTAGGACTAGTAGGGGAAGGCTTTTCTGGTCTGCAATATAAACAATTTAAATAACATACAAAGCATAACTTTCTACTCCAAAAACGGCTAAAACTTAAATATAATATATTGCAGTGATGAATAATTGTATAACAGCATTTATCAATATTATTCCTGGCCGATTACCTTTCTGTCCCATCTATCCCTTGACTCATCCTTATGGTACTCACCTAACATCAAGATAGAAGATTTACATAAATAGAACATTTGGATTTGGAACATTATAAACAAAATTTTGACATTGCATAAGAATTCTTGGAATCGTCATGCATTGTGGTGAAAGTTTTAATCATAAATCGTTAATCATAATCATAGTGAACATTCAACATTCAGTGCACCAATATTGAAGAACATCCTCGTCGCATAAAAAGTAGGTCCATTCCCGTGCTCTTTTCCTCTATTCAAATACTCCAACTTTGTACAAAATTGAATGATATTAGGTTTTACATCATACAGTCCGCTTTTCGTTGGCATATACATATTTTCTATCGATTGCTAAACTGTTTTAAATGCCAGATAAAATTATACAAAAGCATTTTTTAGTTGTACATACATTTTGTATAGTTCATTTAGGCAACATACGTAATTTAACATTTTTGTTTTTCTTTTTTTTTTTTAAGGCATTTTTCATACAAGCACGAGTTATCTTGTATTATAACACATTAAGAATTTAAATGTTACAATAGATAGATGATACTGTGGTTAAAACTGTTCATAAAAAATATTTTGAGAAACATTGTGAAAGACTAACATTAACGAAAAATAATTATTTTAAATACTATTTTAAATGAAAAGTAAAACTACATATTTAATACAAAAGAAGAACCAGAATAAGCAAAATGTATTTTTTTTTTATATTGGACCACTTTTAATATAAAACTCTATTTTTTGGTATATTTTTTTGACAATATTTTGTTTGGAGTGCTGCGAAGTGTAGCGCAGCTACAGTGGGGTTTGTTTCAAAACAGTGAAAATAATATTTCGTGATGCCATGAAGCACCATAGTGCCGTGCCGCCCTAGTATGTTTTGGCCTTTGTTAAAAAAAAATACAAAAACATGACAGTTCAGGTTTTACTTGCCAAAAGAGTATAACTCTTTTGTTTTGCAAGCTATTTATTTTATAGAGTATAAATATTTTAATATAAGAAATAAAACCTAAACCTAAAAAAACAATGTTTCCCAAAAAACCGTATCTCTTATCAATTCTTGTAATTTGTATTATTAGTTAATATTATTGGTAATTTCTGTGTTAAGAAAAAATATGATACCATCATGTGAAGTATGTTTGGAAGGTTCTGTATGCATATTGAATTTGAATTTTAAAAAGTAGGGACACTCAATATATTAAACTTACTCTTTTTTTACTAGGTTATCCATCTGAGTTAGCTGCTGGCAAAGGTCTGTCATCATTTGAAACCGGGATTTGTGCTCATCGAGGATCTGCTTAATAAGTGATTGGTACGCTTGCTCACTCGCCACCATTTCTTGCACAAGTCTATAAATCATTAAATTACATAATATTGATAAGGTTGACATCAAAACCTGGAATACATATTAAAAGGCTCTTTGCATAGCTAACAGCAATAGTTTTTAATAATAATAAGCAGTCAGAATAATCAGGGGGCGTGCAAATGAAGATTAATAACTGTACATCTTGAGTGGTTTATGCTATGTATATGTGCCGCATGTAATGTATATGTTTGTGTATGTTTTATATGTGCGTTCATGTGTGTGCGTGGATGGCTCGGAGTGTACATTCGGTATTTTTATTTATTTTAATTTATTACCTCCATGGAAAACGCAAATGTCAACAATTATCCTTTTTTCACTTAAAATTCTTATTTATTTTTTATTTTTTGTCACATTTAATGTTTATATCTTTTTAATTTATGAAAACTTAATTGGTCTTTTTATGTTAAAAAATTGTTGTTTTTAATACTGATTTTGTATGACTGTATGTTTTCTAAATAAAATAAAATAAATAAATAAATAAAAGAATAGAGGTCAAAGACAGAGTAGTGTGGCGTTCTATCCTGCCCTGCAGGAAAACAGTGTGATTTAAGTAATGCTTATTATTCCTTCACTTGATTGGAGTACCATTAAGTACTGATCGGGGAATGATGATGATGAAATTGGTTTTGATAGAAATTTGAATTTGATATTCTGTTCCTACCTGTGATTATCAGCCCTCAGCTGCTGAATAACTTGGTTGTCTAAGGCTCCCCTTAGTAAACTATTGTTGGTGTTATTGGAGCTGACAGAGTTCATGACAGATGGACAATCCCCTCCCCCTCTCCCCGTTACACCCCCCTTAATGGGCACCCCGCCATCTTCGCGAGCTGCCACGGCTCTATCCTGTCCGGCCAAATTAGCTCCCAGTTCTAAAGATAAAATTAAAAAATTATATTTTTAATCATGTTTTTTTACTGTCTTAGAAAGGAGAATGAAATCCTATAGAATGGAGGCTAGTTGTCCAAAAAACTCTTTAGTTAAATAATGGTTGCATTTTCATGAAAATGCAACAATTTCATTTTTCTGTGAGAAAATACAACAAAATGACAGTGAATGTACACTGCCGACTGCGAACAATACAAATACATAAACGCATTATTTTCTACACAATACCCACTTAATCTAGAAGATTGCCCTTGCAACAGTAACCAAAACGTCTAAACAAGTCTAACCTACCTGGAATCACCCAAAAAAGACCATACCTATGACCATATCTATGTATGTATGTTCAGTTATCTGTCATTGTTCTTTAATAAAATAAATAAATATTGGTCACTTAACACATATTTTATCTGTTGAAAATAACTCTCTCTAGAATACGCCCTTTTCATTAATATGTACTTACTTATCAAGAGGTTAAAATATCTAGTTGGATAATCTCCTTAATGGGTAGAATCCAATGCTTAATTAATTCATTGATAAATTGGATTTACCTGGAGACAGGACTGTGATCGCAGCCTGAACTGCGTTTCTGACAAGATTGTCCAGAGCAAACATCCAATGAGGCTTGATGCTATGCATTCGGAGTATCACATTGACCGCCTCCTGGAAGAGATATATGGCGAGGTGCAGCTGGTTGATGGCGTCGGAATCAAAGTCCAGCTCTTCCTTTAATGTAGTGATGGCCCTTTCCAAACACTCTCGGTCTTGTAACATGATATATTCCTTGAGCGCTGCCATCAGAGGCTCTAAATGCAACTGAAAATAAGAAACGATGTATGGTAATAATCAATTTTACAATTCACAAGCCATATTATAATCCATATTATAAAAATGCAGTTTAAAAGATAAAATGTAAGGTATAAAAGTATTTAAGAAAAATAAATAGATTTTGAAAGTAAACAAGCCATTGAAATTACAAGTTTCATATCGAACCGGGTTGTGGTCCCATGGCTAGTATTGCGGACATGAGGATCAAAGGTTCTAATCCCGATCTACCACAATTCGATTTTCTAATAGTGAATTATTTGCAACTCGTTAAAAATGGATCCCAATTTAAAATGCCTTTCTTTGACTTGTCATTTTTGAACTCGAAATGAAAATACATACTAGTCTACTGCTTTGAAACAATACATTTTGACGATAAATACTCTACTTACTTTGCACATTACTAAATGTGTGTATTGAGAATAAAATAAAACTATCTTGAAGATTCCTGCCCGTGTTTATAAAACATAATTTAACCATGAAGTGACATATTTTCATTATTGAATTTTACCTTGGTTAACAAAGTACAGTTCACGTCTTGTTGGATGCTTCTCATCCACTGGTTGCAAATTTTACTCCGATCCTGCTCCAGTACACGGCACAGCGTAGTTCTGCGTTGAGAATCCTTCTTCAGAAGATAAAATCCATCTTGCTCGCTATCACCGTGGTTTGTGCCGACAACTGTGGAAGATCGGGATCCCGTTGAAGTCATTATCTCCACCTAAATAACAGAAAATAGATTATAATAAATCACGCTTCATTATTTTGAGACAATGACCTAAAGTATTTAACTACCTGCCCCAAAAACTAAAAATGCCAGCCTACCAGATCAATATGGTATTTTCAAGTTTACAATAAACATTTTTTTAGGAAAGAAATAACAATGGTATTATTTTTTGTATGTGACATGGGATTAATCGACGGTCCTACATACTCGTATACTTTGGAATCTGCTATTGTATTTCAATTGACACATGTTTGGCAATTCTACAGATTTGATATCTTAAAACATATATATTTTAAATTATCTGGAAATGAGACATTTCATGAATAATAGGACAAATGGCCGTATGACATTACCCGTGCTACACTACCCTTGAGTTGTACGCAATGCATGTTAGAAGCCCACTAGGCAGGGATGACGTCAATGAGATGTGACTATTTTATATGGTATGGGGGGGGTATGTATCTATGTGTATTTTTTGTGGTATATTTATACGGGACCCAAAATTATATTTTAATTAGCTCCGTATGATACCTCTCTTTGGCTTGTCATTGGATCAATGTAAAGCAAACGAGTACTCTATGGATTTCAAGGTGGTTGCAGTGGGCGTCCGGTTTCATCTTCTAACAGGAAAAATTATCAAAACTTCGTTTCACACTACAAATGACAATGGCGACTTTTTAAAACTGAAAATGATGAATAAAAACATATTTTTATGCATTGATAGTTATATCAAAAGAATCGTAAAATTCAGGTCTATATTCAATATATTTTTGACGTTATTCCTGATTTATAAAAGACCCTATTAGCAGAAGACATGATCACTCAAGAGTAAACGATAAATGCACACATGCTGATACTTGATTAGAAAAAAATCCTGCCACGATACAGGCTTACCTGGTGAGATAAGTAATTTTACAAAACCAAAAAACTGCTCAAAAATAATTCGACAATTCCATTAAATAAATCATGACAAAATGCACCACACAAATGCACATAAAATAAACACAACTATGTACTTTTTCATAAAAATGTACTATGTAGATATGTGCTTTCTTAGTCCACAAAAACTATTTAAAAAAAACATTTTAAGACTGCAGTAAAAAAAATATTATGATGTGGGCTGTGCACAAACTGATAAATGGATTAGACCAAGTAAATTCAAAATGTATAATAAACAATAACAAATGCTCCCTTAAAAAATATAAATAAAATTCTAATCAAAATAATCGTCTTTAAAGAATTTGAAGGACGTTTTATTATTTTTCAATGAACTAAAATACATGGGGAGTATCACAAAACTAAACGAGGTCCTCACCTCTGGGGAGAGAAGACCTCCGGATGAACTCCGCCTAGTAATAGACATGTCGTTATGAGATCCTTCACTATCAGTTTCTATAGGTGGTGTACTGCAAATAGTACTGAAAAACAATAAAATAAACATTTAATTATTGGAACAATAAGGGAGTATACGAATAATCAAGTAAATTATTGTGTGTAGTGGTCTTGTCCCTTTTCCCCTCACTATGATTACCGAATGGAGCTTCTCGCTAGTATCCGTAGCCCTGTTATAGGTCCTGTCAGATATACAGATCTGGTGGCTTTCAAAGAGAATTAATAATAAAATAAAAATAAAAAAATAAAATAATTACAAGGCTTTAAAAAAGTTTTGTAATTATTTCGGTGAATTGATCATGTCCAATCAATTTAATCCCAGTCAGTGAAGAATTCACTTCCCTCTTTTTTCAATCCAATGAAGTGCATATTATGTACTTCTGGATTACCTTCTTTCAGTACAAAGAATTATGGCTACCAGATTACAGGGAGCTCCTTCGGGCAGCTTTTCTCGTTCGGCAACGAGCAGCTTTTCCGTGTATGTGGACACCGCCAAGGAGACTAATATCCTCAGATGCGATCTGCGGTATGTCGTGGTATTAGTATTTTTATAAAAAAAATTCTTGAGTACATATTATATCTGTAGCCACTTGAGGTATTCAGTACGATCCCTAACTTGGAATATTTGAACTGATTGAGCAGTCTAATGAAAACATAAAACTGATCATCTTATCTCCATGTAATAAACTTAAATACACTGCAATTAAAAAGTTCAGTGTTACCGAAAATTGGATATAAAAAGCGTTTTCTTACACACTGTAAAAATTAGAGCATATAATTGTAGGGCGAAGTTTCTCAAAAATGTATGAGAAAATTCATAAAAATGGTTCTAAAAAACAAATTACATTGAACTACATCACAGGTCCTTGTGAATCAACCAATCATTACTACTATTAAAGCCAAAAAAAAATTATTATTTTATGTATCGTATTATCAGCACTACATTTTTTTTAAGTTTCGTTATTTCTGAAATAACTCCGCATATGACATCAGAGGTTCTCTTTCGCTTATTATCGATCAGTTCTGCCCCTTGATTCATTCACAGCAAGCAAACCAGAAATCTTCCATAACTCTTTTATCATTGGTTAATTCAAATGAACCAGTGATGTCGTTCAAAGTAGTCAGTTTTATTAAAATGTTTTTAATTTTTTTTTGGTACATTTTCAGGAGACTGCCGTACAATTTAAAACTCCGATTTATACCGCACGCAAAAAACATTTATTGTAGCCAATTTCCCGTAGGGCTGAAGTTCCTCATTATAGCTAAAGTTATTTGTTGCAATAGATTAACAGTCTACGGGTACACATTTTTTCAATGTTAAGTGTATTTTGACAGCTACAGGGTATAATTTTGAATGGCCGCACAACTCACTGACGAAAACTCGTGATGTCACAGGTGGAGTAATTTCAAAATTACAAAGCTGCAAAAAAATCATAGCTATGATAACACGGATCATATACATTTTTTATTTTTTTTATTATTTTAATTTTTGGCTTAGTTTGATAGCCTAATAACAAATAAATTAAAAAAATTAAAAACCACTAAACTTCTTTATTGCACAAATGCTAGAAAAAAGTGTATATTGAATTTGTACAAAAACAATTGAAGACATGAGTGGATAAAAGTGTTATCTGACAAAAACAAAAAGGGGACACATCTGAGGTTAAAGTTTTAAACACCAGTAGAACCTTCATTCGCTCTCAAAATCGGTTTTCTGCTATATTTTTTAAGGTGTAGTTGGCTTTATGTGAAAGAGCTGTACATAAAATTTTCATTTCTGTATAAAAGAAAAAAAAAATTGCAATATAACGTCTACATCCACTCATGTCTGCAAATCAATAAACAAAAATACTGAGGTGGTTATGCTAAAAAGTGCGGATAAAACATAAGAGAAAAAATAATTTATTATAAAATAAAGTATAATTATTTTTGTTAATGGATTAAAACATTAATTTAATTAAATGAGATAACACCAAATTATGTCGGAGTACAATACTGATATAACATGTACACTGTACACGCATGCAAAGAATAACTGCCCCAGTAACATTTTGTTTTGATGTGTCTATTTAATTATTAATGGTAACTGTTATTGTTGCTAGAATAAATATATTGAATTTTCATTATTTTCCTGAATATTTAAATCTTAATATTTTAATAGATATTTTTTGCAGAAATTTCTTGACAAACCTTCATAGTAATTTTGATACGAGGCATCGACCAAACTCCTCGCTTTAGTTTTGCCTTTTCACTTTTATTACTTTTATTTATTTATTGAGCACATTCGCTTGAACAAGTATATTCAATAATGGAATTACTTAAGCTTAAAGATGTAAGTAAAAACGCTCGACAGTTAGAAAAAAAAACAAAAGTGAATCAAACGAAGAGATTTGATTGATACCTCGTATTAAACATATTAATAGAATTCGAAACGGTAAGTAATTGTCCAAAATGAAATGTAACGCACATGCAATGACAGAAGTCCCAACTATAGTCAGTGGTTATACATGTTACCTGGTAAAAGATAGCGATGGAGAGTGTATTTGTATCGGAGAAAGCAGTGATGAGGCGAGGCGACCCGTGGCGGGGATGGAGCGAGTTGCCATTGTGTTTCTACAGTTGCAAAAACAAAACAAATAGGAAAAGGGGAAAAGAAACGAAAAACAAATATATTGAGAACATCAACATAAAGCGTAAATGAGGAAGTTTAGTGCTACCTGAAATTAGATTTTTAAATGTTTTCTTCGTCCTGATAACAATAGGAAATATTTATTATTCAACAAACTTCTGTCGAAGCATATTTTATTATTACTCGTATTATTGAAATTTTAAGCCAGTAGCTTAGAAGCTGATATGCTTAAATCTATTTTAGCAAAAGTTGGGTGTTGGCTTTTTTTGACTTCCAAAACAAATCTAGACCATTTTTTAAGGTTATTGAGACTATACGTTAAGACCAGCTCTGAGAACTGAGAGACTGTGGCCTTGAAATCAAGGATCTTGTATTAGTTTGAATGTGAAATCCAAATTTGGGCAGTTATAGTGACTGTTAAGAATTTTATATGTATCTATGTCACCCCTTTCTCACCGTTCCTGTAGCCATATTTTGTGCCATGATCAATTTGCTTTAATTATTAAGAAAATATTTATTACTATATTGGGTAGTAATTACTATAACTAGGTAACTCCAAAATCGCATTTTTGAGTTACCCGCTAAAAACACATTCATATATGTATCTTCCTTCATGAATGCTACAAATAGGCAAGTCGTGATGTATATTATTTATTGTTTCAGCATTTACTTTGTGGAAAAACATTTTGAATTTATTTAAAATAAAAAACTTTGTAAATTTACCACACAACTGTTTATATTTACACCTGAGGATAGGTAATACAGATTACCCGAAACTAGTCGTGTTTTAATGTATTAAACTCTTGTGTGGTAAATTTACAAAGTGTTATATTTTAAGTAATTCAAGTCGTGATGTATTCAAATCATATTATGATGACTTAATACATGACTTGCATAATTGTACCATTCATGGAGGAGGATAAAAAAATATGTTTTTAATGGGAAACTCACAAATGCTGATTTTGAAGTTACCTAGTTGAAGTATTTACCCCCAATATTATTTATGTTCAAGTGACATTATGTATTCTTAGTGAATATTTATAATTATCTATACTTTATATTTATCTAATTGTTATTATTTTACTCTCACATTCAGTTAATTAATATATGATTAAGTAGTTTTAGTTTTCTTATTATGTGACTCTCTTTCAATATTGACTACTTTTAATTTTAAACACAAAAAATCCCCATCTTAGAACAGGCTGAGCCATGTTAGATAGTGACTAATATGGATTCACTGGTAACAAATATGTATGTATATGCTTTACATTTATAAATAAAAAAATGAGCATTATATTTTGGCATTCAAATTCCAAAACGTTGGTCAATCAAATATGAGCATAATAAGTCAAATAGAATGAAGTAACTGAGTTAGCAAGGCATACGACAAGTGACAGTCGGACCATTTATTTCAAACTGTTTTTGTCAGTTTTAGAACTGACTTTGACTAGCACATAATTATTTTACATGAAATTATGATATCAAAGGACCAAATTTCAGTAGGGTTCAAAAAAATCTTAAATCGATCATATACCATCAAATTATATGTATGTATTCAATATAATTTATTAAATATATATTTTTAAAAAATAAAACCACTAAACTTTCTCATTAAACAAGCAAACATGTATGTATTAGAACACAAACTTGCTATTGAAATGTGTATTTCAAGTAAAATACAAATTTTCTATTACATGAGAGCCTACTTCTGCATTACTTCATTTTTTTTATAGCAAAATCCCGTAAATAAAATAAGTAAATTTAAAAAAAATACTACACGTTTAAGTTGTGGGATTTCACATTAATATTTGATAAAATATACATACATTCAAAATACGTAAGTTAGTATTTGAAGTTACCTGCGGCTGCCATGATATGATAGGGGGAAATTTCTTCGTCGTAAAGCCTAATTCAAATTTAAGATTAAGTTTTATAACTGTTGCAAAAATGTATCACTACAAAACAAAAAAGTTATTTTATGAATCCATCTGCCTTTAAAAAATCAACTTAGCAATACGTAAAAAAATATTGAACTTTTGCTAGTGCCACGTACATACATCTATTTTTTATAGTAAATTTTTACATTGGAAAAATATTTATACCATTTGATTCGGCTACAGTTTCAAAACTAAAAAATAATGCATTTATGGAAATCGTTGGAATTATAAAAATTCATTGATGTATTTCATTTATTATGAAAAATAATATTACCATAATCTAAATATCTATATACCTTAGTGTCTTATTTGCAAACTAGATAATGCTGCATAAATAAAATAAATTAATAAATGTATCTAACAAAATTATGGGAAATCCCAAACAAAAATACAAGTATAGTAGAACTCTGTTTATCCGAACTCCAGTCATCCAGGTTGCCAAATATCCAGATCGTTATCAGCAAATAAAAAATAAAAGAGAAGTTTTTAATATTAATTTAACTGTGCAATTAACTTTGCTGGAAATGTTTATGAAAGTTTACAATATGATTCCAATTTGCTGTATTATTTCAAAAGCAGTAAAATTTGGCACTCATTCGGATTATTGGAGTATTACTGTATTTGATTTTATTTTTCGTACCCTATATTTGCAGTTATACATTATGAGAGTTTTACTTTATTGTTTTTCTAAATCGGAAGATTGAAGAAATTTAAAATTTTTTAATCACTATTCAATTTGGCTTTCCACTCAATAAACAACATATTAGACACATTATGAAAAACAGAAATTTATATTAAATTTGACGAAACATATTTTATTATTATTAATAAAATTATAATTATGATAAAAATGTTAATAAGACGCCACAATGTATTATGCTCATTTTAAATTATTTTAGTAGATTGAGATTATTGAGACAATCAACATAGTTATTTATTTAAGAAAAAAAGCAAGTAAACAATAAAAATACAAAGCACTTTCAATCTGTCACTCCTTTTATTTATTATTGTTGCAAACTGCATATGATTTGTCATAGGAGTGAGGTTACTTGGAACTGAACAGTTAATAACCTGTCAAACAGTATGAGCTGTGTATAAAAATTTATACATACATAGATATTATTAATAAAATTATTCTACTATATACTTATAACTGCTACGGTGAATAAAGTAAATAGTATGTGGCACATATTTATTTAATTGTTTTTTGTTAGATAATAAATACTTAAAATAAATTAATTGTGAACCAAAGGATTAAATTAAAGTTTAAAAGTTTGAAATAATGTGGTGTTAAAATGAATCAGCTGAATATCTAATAAGAGTTGATTGTTTTATAGTAAGATTATTTCTGATTTTCTCAAAATGCAGTCCTACAAAAATTAACATGTAGATATTAATTTAATCACCTTTTTTATTTGCGCCACAACAGGCCAGGAGATCCAATTACAATGGT
The DNA here is from genome assembly GCF_059751315.1 of Micrasema longulum. Lineage (NCBI taxonomy): Eukaryota > Metazoa > Arthropoda > Insecta > Trichoptera > Brachycentridae > Micrasema > Micrasema longulum. Next base: position 344,202 of record NW_028278782.1, read on the forward strand.
GAATTACAGCACAGAATACCCAGGTTTGAGAAAAATTGCAAGATTTTTTTTTGTTTTCACCGGAAATTGAATCCGGAACCTTCCATGCGAGATATGTAATGGCATAGTGTGTAATTTTACTGAACCAGCCAAATAATGGTGACACAGAAACTAATCATCTTTTAAAAATATCAGCTGTGTTTCCATGCAAAATAATGCTTGTATGAATGAAATGAATGCATGCTGCACGTCTGTCTAGGTCTAGATCACATCAGATATAAAACTGCATCATAGATATTTATTTTTTTAAATAATTGATTATAAGATTTCTGATTGACTTACTCAATTTCCGGTGATGATGGAATATTGGTAGAAGGTGTGCAAGGTTGACTAGATGGAGTGGTTTTGAGAACAAGGACACCTGTTGCAGGAACGGATATACTTCGGCTAAAGTCTACATTTGCACCGGCAGTCAGACGAGTAGATGATTTTTTCTTCCTAAAATAAGATTTTCAAATAAACCACTTTAAAAAAAAAACTTGTGATTCTTTTAAATTGTAACTAATCTGATATTAAATAAATACTAGCAATCCACAAATTTCAGATTACCAGTTATCAGTTTCATCACTTCTTCAATAAAAAAATAACGTAGTACATAATATGAATATAAAATTATATTATTCATGTATCATTAAAGAACAAAATTGTTCTTTGATTCAATTACGGTTTTCCACCACTAACATGTTTAATTGTATTTTAATAGTAAAAATATGCTGGCGACCGAATGCAACGAATGGCTGAATATTTACACTCTCCTTGCGAGATATGCCAACACGTAGCAAAAGCTAAGAAAATGTTTAAATTACACACTGGCATATAGAAGAATAGCTGCAAATTTGAACAAAGTAAAAAATCTCTAAATACAACAATTCAATCATTGAACATTTTATTACATGTTGAACGATATGCACTCGTATGCATAAAACACACTTACTCTGAGAGAAAGGGGTCCTCTAGAAGTTCAGCAGCTGTACCACGTTTTTCTGGATCAGGTATGAAACACCGCAGAATAAAAGTCTTGGCTCGCTGGGACATTTCATTCGGGATTTCAGGATGTGCCTTATAATACCCAACCTACAAAAATACGTACATACATATTTCAAAGATCGTTCTTCTAAAGAAAAGATGAAGTTTGTTTGAAGGCTTTGCATTGCCTCCTTCCCTACATCAACCTTACATATTATTTCAACCAAAAATTTATATTTAAACCTAATATGCATACAAATAAAAATAACTACAATTTTAAACAGCATTTCATATTAAATACTATAATTTAAGACATAATATGAGACAATTGTGGGGTATCTTATATTTTTTAACATAATAATAAGGAAGTTCAGTGCTTTTCTTTTATTTTTTATTTGTTAATAGACTATCAAACAAAACATTTTTTTTTTATGTATTGTATTTTAAGTTATAGTCGGTGAGTTCTGCTGATTAGTGAGTCGGCTTCCAGAAACCGGAAAGCTATCTAATGTTGTAGTTGATTGGTTGATTAGCAAGAATTTGTGAAATAGTTTTCATACATTTTTGAGATACTTCGCCGTGCAATTAAATGCTTTCATCGCATGTAAGAAAACATTTTTAATGTCAAATTTCCTGTAGCACTGAACTACCTCACCTCAATTCTCTCTTGGCCAACTATTGTCAATGTGTCTTAATTTTTTTTTCCTTTTGTTTGCAATTACATACTTAATGTAATAATTAAAATTATTATGATTAGATGTACATTTAAACTGTCTATTGTAGGAGCCCTCTGGGCGTATAATAAATAAATATAACATTAATGAATTCCCATTTTATAATATAGGAGGCATTTAATCGTGCCTTCAATGACTAAAAATTCTAGAAACAATTTTCTGGGACATTATGTAGTAAATTTAGACTAATTAGAAAATCTAATATTTCACCTTAAACACCGCCGCTTGAGGTGAACCCAATTCGATGAAGGGCGGTTTTCCTGTTGCCATTTCTACTATTGTGCAGCCCAGTGACCAGATGTCGGCCTGTAAAATTGTATTTAACGGTACAAGTTAAATTGATTGAACAAAAATAAACATAATGTAGGTACATTGTTGAAAATGTTTAATAATATTCAAAATGCTTATTTTACCGGTGCCCCATAACCCCTCTGCCCTTTGTCGATGACTTCTGGTGCCATATACTGAAGAGTTCCAGTAAACGTTTCTGTGGATGGACATAATCCGGCCAGCCTCTTTGATGTTCCGAAATCAGAGATTTTCACAACACCACTGTAAGTGTTTACCAATACGTTGTCACCTTTGATGTCACGATGGACGATTTTCTGGTCATGGAGATACTTAAGTCCTGTTAAAAAATTAATTATAGATTAATAAAGTCAATTATGTAAACAAACATACATTTGCAATATACATTTATTTGGAGAAAAATCATGAAGTCAGAATGATAAATTATGATTTATGGCATATCATAAGTAGGTATATCTGTTTTTACATACACATTTTCATTTAGACAGATTTTTAGGAGTAACCGAAACAACCTTCTAGTTTAAAAATAAATCATACCTAAAAAAGTGGAAATCATATTTTTGCATCAGTAATCAAGAAATTAATGTGTATATTTATCCAAATTATGATGTCACATGTAAATTTTGAACATAAATAAATTAAATATGAAAACAAAAAAAAAAATTAATACATGTTGTTACTTGTAAACTTCGATATGAAAAATACTGCAATTGCATTTTCATCTAATTAACACATTAGTTATAAAACTAGATAAATCATCGTATTACATATATTCAATTTAGGTATAATAAACCTGCCCTTACGTTGGAACAAGGTTAGCATTTAAAATCATATGATGACTACAACTAACCAGCCGAGACATAACATGACTTGATCTTATATGTTTCTATAACCCGAACAGGTTTTTATAATTATAAATAAATAAAATAATTTTAAAAGCATTAAAAAAAATGGAATGAAAGATAACTTTTGAAATAAAACAGATTGAGGCCCTAAAATATGCTTCTTATTTCAGTCCATGAAAACTAATTGGTGTTTTGATTAATACATGCAGTGGTTTGTCACTAATACATACAATTATGGTACAATTAATACTTATTCACTTGTAAATGTCAATTTTTCTGTAAAAAGGAATCTAACCTTGTAAAATCTGCTTAGTATAATAGGAAATAGTAGACTCATTTTCCTTCAGAGGTCCCCATTTCGAACTCAACAGTGCTGACAAAGAACCTCCAGGAACTTGCTCCATGAATATTTTGAAAAAATTTCCTTCAGACACCGATCCAAGATACTAAAATCACATTTAAAAAATATATATTATAAATTTCAAAATATACTGATAGGTAGGTAACAAGAGGAACTGTTCAAATTAAAAAATAAATAAAAAAGGGTAGCATAAAGATAAAAATATATTATTTGTATTTATGTATAAATTATCATTATTGTCAATGGGGTAGATACAACAATATATCACCCAGATGGCATAAAATCTGTGTACCAAAGTATATTAAAATGCATTCATTTTTTATATCATCTAGAAATTTGAAACGCTGGGACAAAATGTAAATTGTTCAAGAGAGAGAAAGCAAATGGAAATTAAATTATATTTCTTATTTTTATTCATATAAAATTGGTAGAAACATGTTATTTTTCATTTTCTTCTCCCTCTCTTGAACAATTTAACACTTTTTCCCTAAAGAATTTTAAATTTCTCCCAACAATATCCATGTATCACTGGTACAACTCTGATGTTTCCCTCAACATTTTTACTCTGAACTAAAACTAACATTACATGGAAATTAAACACATCACTAAATTCCATTTTGAACTTTCAATTTTGTATATTTAATAATTAATCAATTAAATTAAATGATGCAGGGTCTAATGTCTTGTTGGATACTCGCTCGCACAGCGAGTGTTTAAACTGTACAACTCGTTAACTTGGACAATACCCTGTGTGCGTAATTTGTAAGTATAAAATGACTCCAATTAATGATATGAATTTAAAAAATGTATTTTATTCAATATTCTGAAAAACCAATGCATTTTTATCAACATTTTAAATAAACTTTACCTGTACAATATTTCTATGCCTCAGTTGAGAGTGTAACTTGATCTCTTCATGTAAAGGTTGGACATCGCCGAGGTTCTTCTCTGGAATTTCCTTCACGGCTATTCTTACTTGGGTGTTCAGATCTCGAGCTGCATACACAACGCCATATGTACCCCTACCCAGAACTATTTTCTTGTTAATGTCGTCCAGTTCATACTCATACTGGAAATAGTAATATGGAATTGATAAATAATGAGTTTAGAGTCAAGCAGACAATTATACAACCCTAAAATAGTAGTTCAATTATTCTATTATTTTATACTTTTCACTAGCTATTACATAATCAAAATAGCTCATACTTATTCAAGCCCAGAAAGTGAGATATGAAAATATACTAGACTAAAAAATGACAAAAAAGTTTGATGATTCAATATTATAAATCAGTAATTTTTTTAGCTTTATCAACCGATAAGATCCTCTAAATCCTCCGAGGTTTAGTTTTAAAGTTGACATGTATAAAAACCCTCTAAAAGCAGAATGAAAAATGTATTCTGATAAAAGCCATTTACCGGATATTTTATTTTGAAATGCAACGTATTGAAACAATTTAAAGAAACTAAGATGGTTTCATGTGTATGTATTATGTCCTGAATATGAAAAAGGAAGACCGGAAAAGACTTTTGTTGAGTCTTACATTCAAATTTTTCTCAGAATAAACAATAATGCATACAGAGAGTTTTATCTGCATACCGATGATACATATGCACTTCCATAAAATTGTAAAAATTCAACACCTAAATGAAAAAATATGGCTAAAATCTTAATACACTTTACATGTTTGTATATTACCTATTTTTGTTTTTGTGATAAGTAACATAAAAAAAATCTTTTATGGTTTTCAAACTATAGGGTACATAAAAATCCCCTCAGTAATCTGTGCTAAATACAAAATAATCAAGATAATTAGAGTTGGGGCTTTTGATATCAATCTATGACATAAAATTGGTGCATTATATAAAATAAATTTAGAAGTCAAATTGTTACTGCTAAACGTCTAAAATGGAGACTATCATTATCGTATTACTCTATCAATAAAAAACAAAGTTTTATACCTTGATTTGGTCGGTTGATGTTTCAATGTCCAGATCGGTGACCATTCCTTCCTGGTCTGCAGTCATCTCTAATATAAGTTCATAGAATCTCTGTCTGCATTGTACAGATGGTAAGAACATTTGAAAGTCATCAGAATTCTGATGGACATACAGGAATAAACAGCGCTCATCTTTCTTATATAAACTGAAAACAAAATTTAACACATAGTTTACTATTTAAACATTTAAAACCATAAATTTGTTTTCGAATTTAGGTATAAGTATCATTTTCCCACCTAAGACTGCGGATGCTATTGGCTGTGAAGAGCCAATCATGAACCTGCCGACACTCCCCCTTGAGAGATTCCAAGCACAAATTCCATATCTGTAGGGACTTCTGTTCAGCGCCTAAATTTACATTTGCAAAACTTGGCATGTAAACTTTTCCAGGCTCAAGAATTAACATCTGAAAGAAACACAATGAAATTAAAACATTTGATTGATACAGAGATTATTACTACTACAATATTGATCGATTGATCATGTTGATGGATGCAGAAAAGGAGGAAGACCGAGACATGACATGACCAAATCCAGAAAATACAATATCAAAAGTTGGAATAATTGGTGTGACACGAAAAGATCCATTGATGTAGAGAAAGCGAGGTCAAAAGGTTCAAAAAAAATATTGATCTATTTTTTAATTAAACTCAATAACATGTTTTTTTTATTTTGATCAGTTTAAAAAAAAACTTTCGTATCTTAATTTCACAAAATATTTGATCTAGGATTTTTCACCAGTAACCGAGCTTCAATATGAGGGACATCGCCAGACTTGTGGTAGACTCTACAAGATTGACAATGATGATTTTGTGTAATGTTTTTTTTCCACCTTTAAGTCACATAATACTTACAGGAAATCGTATACTATTGCTGTCTATAGTGGGTTTGGCTGCCTCTACAAAAAATTCCATCCAAAATTGGAAAACCTGCTCTTCAGGAGAAGCTTCAGTATCTTCATGTTTGCGGAACCTAAAATTAAAATATGTAGTTTAATAAAGACCTTGTTAAAAATACTATAAAACATCATCACTCATTTATATAGATTGAGAATGGTCTATCAAATTTTACTATGAAAGCATAATTTGAATCGGGTTGTGGTCCCGTGGCTAGTGTTGCGGACTCTCGGATCAGAGGTCCGAGGTTCAAACCCCACTTTACCCCAACTTGATTCCCATTTTCTAATAGTGAGTCATTTACAACTGTTAAAAATTGCTCCAAAAATCTAAGTATTTGGGTAAATAATAAGAACGCAAATGTTTCCATTTTATTAAAAAATAAAAAATAATAATAATAATTAGTTACTTCTTCAACGAATTTGCAGATTTATCCAATAAATATTTTTAAAACTCAAATACTATGTACTTAAGATTTTTCATGTTTCTCATTGGAAATTATTGTTATTATGATTATTAGGTACACTAGCAGTATTAAGCTGATGCATAATTGCATATATGTACATCTAATTTACTGTGTTTTAAATATACATACATATGTATATATGTACATATATACAAAATACAATTATAAATTTTAAACATTTAAATTAAAATCATTATAAATTTTCGTGTTCATCCAGTCAGTTTTTAAACTTATTAAACAAACATGCACCAATCACTTTCTCAAGAATGCTATTCCATTGATCCAAAACTCGGTTTTTAGAAAGTTCTTTTGGGGGTGGATGTGAAGGAAGTAGTATTCAATTTCAATAAAAAATCTCAGGGATGTTTGTTATTATTCAAAGTAAAAAAATGATTCCACCCTGTCAAGATATGCTCTTCCAGAGTGTACTCTTAACACATTGTATCCCGGAGCTGTGTAAACACGCGATTGTATAACCATGCGTTGTATCCTGGTCCCGTGTTTTCACGTGGTATACCAGTTGTCTAAAAATATGCACTTTATTGACATCTAGTGACTTCTATCATAACTTTTTCGTTGTTCTATGAATAGCAAATACAAACCTGTCATCTGATTTGCAATATCGATAAATATAAGTACATATCTCCTTTATCGATTAAAATCAATTTTTTTTCACGCCTGATTGTAACCATTTGCCATATCGCCATTTGCCATTACGGTTTCGCTCAGTTTTGTTTGCAGTTGACGTTTGATTTTAAAGATTCAGATTCAGATAAAGTTTCAGCTGATTTAACCCAGTATTTTCATAATTATAACACGTTTAGGAAATCCTTCACAAAACATAGAATTTTACAAAAATTCGCCGGGTACAGGGTCAGTTTTATGTGTATTAGGCCAGTGATCGGTGAGTTAAGCGGTTATCATAAAGTATATCTCTGTATATTTTTAAAATATATATTGTTAAGTGTCTTCGGAACGGGTGCCCCAGTGAGGTCACATTATTTTTATTATTAATCACTGATTGAAAAAATGTGAAAAGATTTGAAAAAAAAAAAATATACTTATATATTATTTAGAGAAACTACTAATTCTTAAAATAGAGACTCTATATTGGGTAGGCATACTCCAGGAGTGGACAAGGAGGTTTTTTGTTTTTGAATGTTTGAGGTTTGTGACTTGCCACAGGTAGTGAAAAATAATATTTCTTGAAAATCAAATAAAATGTAACTCAATTCAACTTACCTATCAATTAAGGTTATATTTCCAATGGTAGATTTTAGGTACCAATTAGGAGGTTTTAACTTGAACATGTATTCTGAAGCCTGAATAGCCTTGGTGTAATCCTGAGCCAAAACAGATATTTCAAAAAATGTGGCTACATCCCAATATTCCTTCAACGAAGAGAGACTTCCCTTTTTTCCAATCAAATTATTTAAAACCATACCTAAAATAATAATAAAGAGACATTAAAATACAAGGAATTTAAAAACGCATGATGGGAATCAAAATCTAAGAAATCTATATTAAAGATGGACCCACCAAAAAAACAAAATAAATTTGCTCTTTATAATGTAATCAATACTATAAGTTTAATAAAATATAAATACATTTTATAAAGCAACTTACCAACATGTTGTAGTTCTTCAGATTTATAAAATTCATTTCCAGCTATTACTAAAAGTGTTGCCAAATTGATACCAGCATATTCATTTGGTTGCACCTCAAATCCTTTTCTATACCTATTAAACAATTATTCAAAATAAATAAATGTAACACAAAAATACTTTGAATTATTTTTTCAATATTTATTTATTTTAAGTACTAACCAATGAATAGCTTGATTCAAACTCTCCATGTCTGTGTGCTGAGATTCCACAAACTTGTCTTTGTAAATACGTCCACAAAGGCACAGCATGTCAGGAAAATGGTTTTCTCTCTTTTCTAAAGCTTTGACGCAAACTTTCAAAGCGTTTTCACGGTCACCCTGTTTATTTCTTCTGCAAATCAGAGGGGAAAAATAATAAGGTTACTAAAAATAAACAAATAAAATAAAACAAAAAGGAAGGGTTTAGAAAATTTTACCTATTTAAAGCAAAGGCATAAAGGTATCTAATGGCAGGAACATTGGCATAGTTTTTTCTATTTGGGATGGTTTTCAAGTCATCCACTAATTGTACCATCGCATCATAGTCTTGAATCTCTCGGAAAGATATTAGCATATTTAGAACTACTTCTCCATTCAACACGTTGGGGTCATCGAGCCTCTTGCGCATATTGTGCAAGATCTTTGCTAGGTCAGGTCCAGAGAATGTGTCACGAGCCTTTCTGAGATCAATCAGGAATTTTTCGTGCATGTGCGCTCTGAAAAAGAGGAAAAATTAATGTTACATATGCATAAAAAAATTGCCCAAGGCATTATCCTAAGATGAGTTCTGGGTGCTATCAAAAATAACCGCTAACATATTTTCAATGTTCCAATGATTAGAAAAGCACAATTTTTTAGAATAGCCTTTTGTTTTTGTGTTTATTAACAGCTTTATGAAACAAAAAAAGTTTGAAATAATTATTATAACACTACAGCATAATTATTACAACACTACGGCCTCTCATATACAGTGTTTCGAAAACCATGGAAATTATTTGCAAGACTCAAAGACTATACGTATTTAATATGATTTTCATTCCGGGAATAGTGTTTAAATGAAAAGGTAAGAGATTCACTAATGTTTATCAAAACAGTAAACTTGAATATTCAACATAAAATTTTAAAAATATTTGTGAAATTTTATATTTAACGTAATTGAAGACCTTGTTTCAAAAACTCAAATATCACAAACCAACAATATTTCGAGAAAGAGTTTAAACTGAATACCACAGTTTGACTATAGTTTTCAGGTCTTTTTTATAAAATAAAAATTATAAATATACTTTTAATGAACTGTATATAATTTGAAAAAGTTGTAAATATTGTATGCATATTTCAATATTAAATAAATTGTTAGTGTGACATTTTTTTTTTTTTTAAGAAATATTTGCGTTCTTATGATGTACCCAAATATTTCATTTTGAGGGCCATTTTCAACGAGTTGTAAATAACTCACTATTGGAAAATGGAATCAAGTTGGGTTAAAGTGGGATTTGAACCACAGACCTTTGGTCCGTGAGTCCGAGACACTAGCCACAGGACCACAACCCGATTTGCAGTTTTTAGACAATATTTGGACCTTTGTGGTTTTTAGTGCAAACTAAACAAAAATGAGTATAAATAGTTGAAATGAAAATAGGGGTTTTTCAGAAACTTATATAGTTAGTAAATGAACTCTCCATATTTAGATTTGTAAAAATATTCAGTAAACACTGCTAAAAACCATTGATATACATATATGTATATATATATATATGTGTGTGTATACACTAGATGCAGCATTAAACACCAATCTTATGTTCCATTCAACTTAAATTCAGGAACTTAACTTGTAGTTAGTAAATGTGAAGCAGTGTAAAAAGGCGCGACATACAGCTTTGAATTCACAGTAAACTGGCATAGACAGTTAGTCTTTTTTACTCTACTATGTGTTTTGCACGGCAATGTTAAAGCAACAATGCTCAGTTGCTTCTTCTACAGGAAAAATCACTAAAATGTTTTTCCTAACGCTAGCTGATGCAACAGACTTCCGTCGTCATCACTAAAGTACTTTCGAAACGACAAAATTGTTTTACTGGACACGGAGCTATGAGAAGTAACCTGCATAGGTTTAAATTAAGGAATGATGATATTTATTCACAGAGTATCGAACATCTGTTATTTCAGTGTCCATTTTTCAGTTTTCAACGCCATAATCTTGAAGCAGAATGCAGGAAAGATGGAATATCCTTAACAAATATCTACACTGGCGTTAAAAGTAGTCATCACACATAATTGTTCTTGAACTTTCCAACAATAGTGATTGGACTCAAAAAGGTAATAAACCAAAATCAGTGATCGAACATCCCATTTCCAAGACAAACAAAAACAATTTTTTCCGAGTACCTTAGGCTTTTACATGACACGTAAGGCTACTAAATACAGGGGTCCAAATATATATAAAAAAAAGCTCATTCAGAACATAATTTCAAACTATCGTTCTATGAAGCATCATCTCTATTTAATTATACCTTTACCTCTATAAAAGAATATCCATGCTTATTAAAGGATATTTTTTGTTCATTCATACAAATTAATGTGGCAATTGCTGTTTTTACAAAAACACAATATTTTTAACAGTGAATTTGAGGCACATATGAAAAGAACGATTGTATGGCCCCATAGACAGAGAAAAATAACATCCAATAATATCGTTTCGGAAAATTTTGGACGTTTTTGGAACGAGGTCTTCAATTGATATTTTGTAAGTGTCAAACGCAACGGATATAATATTGCAATTATAAGATAAAAAAATTGAGTTGACTGAATTGACAAACAGTGCTAGGTACATTTTTTATCCCATTATAATCGAGAACCTAGATTGAAACATCCTGTTTATTAAACCTTCATTTAATTAACAACTAAGGTAACACTGCAACTAATGTTTGAATAATGTATATATATGTGCAAGTATTATTAGGTGCTATTAAAATAAATAACTTACTTAGACTGAACTTCCACATCCTGGAAAATCTGGCGTAATTTAAGTGCAAGATACTGCTTTGGATCTGTGAAATCTTCTCCTTTGAACTTAGCGGCAGCCGGGTTTGTTATAACACATAATCCCGAGTCCACCAACTTGTAGGATACAAAGGTGTATGTGCCACATGATAACTACAATTTCATAAACAGACCTTATTTTTCCAAATAAACGGATATTGTTTTCCAAAACAAAATAAAGACACTGAATGAAAAACACAGATTTGAATTATTATTTATTCAGAACTGACATTATTTTGTACCTATGATTTTATGTTGAATTCTCATAAAATAGAACATAATATTTCTTTAGGAATAAGAACATAATATATCTGTAATTCACTTAAAATTTGAATTTCGCAAGTTAGTGTTTAATAAGATTGTCATTGTTTGAAATTAGAGTTAATAAAATATGTCAGTTATTAACATAATTATTTTATATTTAAAATCATTATCCATTATTAGGTAGGAATAAAACCCAAAACTATAAAACTAAAAGTAATTTCGTAGCGCAAGGGAAATATTTGTGAATGTTTATATTTACAATAATTAAATCTGTAAAAATAACATTATGAATTATAATTCAAACTTAACAAAAATCAACAGATCGGAGAATTTAAAAAAAACAGATGTTCAGACAAAGCCAAAATGGTGAATGTTACAATGTATAAAGTGAACACTTAAAACTAGCCAATGCCAGGTCATATGCTGTCCTCCGGCAGCCACCGTAGTGTAGTGGTCAAGAAGCTTGACTCGCGCATGGAAGGTTCCGGGTTCGATTCCCGGTGAGAACCCAAAAGTTTGACAACCTCGAAAAAGGAATTAAAAATTAAAAATATATACAATTAAATAAAAATTAGAATTAAAAATTAAATCATTAAGTAAGAGAGATTAAGAGAGACGTTTGATTAGTCGGGCGCCAGTTATTCGTACAGAATAACAATTAGATTAAAGTTGCATTCAGTTTAATTATGTCAATGTGGAGGGGTAAGAAAGGAATAAAGATAAAATGTGGAAATTAAATGTATTTGAATTAAATTATAAACAAAATCTAACCTAACTTAGAAGTAGCCTTAACCTACTTAAACAATAACCTTAAAATTAACCTTACGCCCTGATGCGGCGCGCGGCGTGGTGACGCGAAGGCGGCGTGGGTCCTTGGCGTGCGGCGTGGGCACAGGACGCGATGGGGGCGGCGGCGTGGTGCATCGTAGGGGAAGGCAGCATCTGGCTGCGGCGACAGGGGTAGCTGGGACGGTGGCGTCCAGCTGCGGTGAGATGTGCCGCGAGGACGGCTCGTCATGAGCGGCGGCGTGGCTTCCTGTCCCATGGCGGGGCATGAGAAGTGACGTCGGGTGCGTGGAGGGACGCACGACGTGGGCGGCTCGTCATGAGCGCAGCGGCGTGGGCGCGTTGGCGCGTGGGCTGCGTCACCGTGGTGCGGCGACGTGAGCGCGTGGGGTACGTCGTAGGCGGCAGCGTCGGGGCTGCGACGTCAGGGCTGGTTAGCCAGCGTGGTGGCTTTTCTAGTGGCTGCTGACTGGGCTGCTGACTGGGTTGCTGACTGGGCTGCTGACTGGGCCACGGGGATGGCAAGGCACCCGCCCGTGACCCTTGAGGTCAACTGACGCAGTAGAAGAGAGTCCGTAGAAGAGAGTTTAAGTGGAAGAGAGTCTAACAAGGAAGAGAGTCTAACAAGGAAGAGATTCCGTAGGAAGAGAGTCCGGGAAGCGGGCGTCACGGTTTTTATCATCTTTTCGACGTCCCCCCTTCCCGGTTGGTCTCGTCGCTCTCATTGGCGGGCGCACGCTTCGGTCGGGGCGGTCTTCTTTTCCCGCCGAATCCCGTCTTTCCCGCCAAATGGTGTTCTTAAAACTTATTCTACTACTTAAATATTAAATTAACCTAGTCTTATAATTAACTTATGATAAGAATCGGAATAATCGGCGAGCGTGCACGAGAATAGGTATGAAGGTAGAAGAAGCGAAGTCTATATGATGAGATAGAGTGACGTGGCGTTCCATCCTCTCTACCTACTTTCACGGGGAAACGGCGTGATGGTTGCTGTTATAATTTTCATGTAAAATTTGTAAAATGTTATTCATGTAAATAAAGTGATTTGGATTTCAAAATATAAATATTATTTTAAACTATTATTATTCGCGTTTTTAAAAGTGTCCTGAGCTTCACAAATATTGACATGTGGCTGGTTCTTGGGGTACCTTCTCGGCAAGAACAATAGGCTCCCGATTGCCCGGGCGAACGGACTTTTATTACCTTCAGCGACCCTTGCGAAAGGCGCAATTCGGGTCCTTGTTGGTTCCAAAATAATCTAACGGTATTTATTAAAATATAGACGCGTTTACAGAAATTATTTTTAAACAAGAAATTATAGAATTGATGGATTTGGCACAGCGGTACTTTCGGTCTATATCAATCCACCCTACTCTAATTTGACAAATCCATCAATACTTAAATAAATTTTAAAAAAACATCTAAAATTAATTCGCGGTTTTTATACTACTTAATAACTAACTACTAGCTGGGTCCTTCGTTGAATATGTGTTGTAGCACGCGGTCAGACTGAGGTCTGAGGTATGTCGATCCCTTAAAATGTCTGCGCTCGCAGCCAGCGTTTGCATTTAAAACGGCGATTCGAACTTACTTGGAGTACTTGGGCGTAAACAGTGTGTTGAATCGGGACGTAACAATTCTGGAATCAACATAACCTTTCCTCGTTCTGACTACATACTACTGTGATATTCGCGAATCAAATCCTCCGTAAAACTTGGCCATCCAGGCTTCGTCTTTCGTAATTTCCTGTCTAACGCACAGTTGATATTCCCCTCGGAATATTGCAAGATTCCCACTAGAATTAAATATTATATCCCTCTTGCGAGATTGAAGGTAATTGCTAACTGGTTTCGGTGCTATGCGGTACGCGACGCAACGTACAAAAACAAAAATATAAAATTATCACGAAAAAATACGAATATAAAATGGACTAGCTACGCGAATATGAAACCATGATTTAAAATGTAATTGAATATTAGCAATGAAACAAATAAACTCAAGACTTGTTCTACCTAAATTTCTACGCTTCCGATTATCCCGCGCTAAAACAACAAATTCACATATAGATTAACAAAACATAAAATGCACACACAATAATAATTTTGGCTTTACAAGTACAAATAATTGAGCATACCATATGCAAAAATTGAAGAGTAACATGGTACGAATATTTACTGAATTTTTCCTCCACATAATTAAACTGAATGCGCAATGTATATAAAATTATTCTAAATATTATTACTAAATCTCAGAGTCGCAAAATTCTGCTATATTACATTATAGCAAAGCCCCACGTTGGGCGCCACTTGACAACCTCGAAAAAGGAATTAAAAATTAAAAATATATACAATTAAATAAAAATTAGAATTAAAAATTAAATCATTAAGTAAGAGAGATTAAGAGAGACGTTTGATTAGTCGGGCGCCAGTTATTCGTACAGAATAACAATTAGATTAAAGTTGCATTCAGTTTAATTATGTCAATGTGGAGGGGTAAGAAAGGAATAAAGATAAAATGTGGAAATTAAATGTATTTGAATTAAATTATAAACAAAATCTAACCTAACTTAGAAGTAGCCTTAACCTACTTAAACAATAACCTTAAAATTAACCTTACGCCCTGATGCGGCGCGCGGCGTGGTGACGCGAAGGCGGCGTGGGTCCTTGGCGTGCGGCGTGGGCACAGGACGCGATGGGGGCGGCGGCGTGGTGCATCGTAGGGGAAGGCAGCATCTGGCTGCGGCGACAGGGGTAGCTGGGACGGTGGCGTCCAGCTGCGGTGAGATGTGCCGCGAGGACGGCTCGTCATGAGCGGCGGCGTGGCTTCCTGTCCCATGGCGGGGCATGAGAAGTGACGTCGGGTGCGTGGAGGGACGCACGACGTGGGCGGCTCGTCATGAGCGCAGCGGCGTGGGCGCGTTGGCGCGTGGGCTGCGTCACCGTGGTGCGGCGACGTGAGCGCGTGGGGTACGTCGTAGGCGGCAGCGTCGGGGCTGCGACGTCAGGGCTGGTTAGCCAGCGTGGTGGCTTTTCTAGTGGCTGCTGACTGGGCTGCTGACTGGGTTGCTGACTGGGCTGCTGACTGGGCCACGGGGATGGCAAGGCACCCGCCCGTGACCCTTGAGGTCAACTGACGCAGTAGAAGAGAGTCCGTAGAAGAGAGTTTAAGTGGAAGAGAGTCTAACAAGGAAGAGAGTCTAACAAGGAAGAGATTCCGTAGGAAGAGAGTCCGGGAAGCGGGCGTCACGGTTTTTATCATCTTTTCGACGTCCCCCCTTCCCGGTTGGTCTCGTCGCTCTCATTGGCGGGCGCACGCTTCGGTCGGGGCGGTCTTCTTTTCCCGCCGAATCCCGTCTTTCCCGCCAAATGGTGTTCTTAAAACTTATTCTACTACTTAAATATTAAATTAACCTAGTCTTATAATTAACTTATGATAAGAATCGGAATAATCGGCGAGCGTGCACGAGAATAGGTATGAAGGTAGAAGAAGCGAAGTCTATATGATGAGATAGAGTGACGTGGCGTTCCATCCTCTCTACCTACTTTCACGGGGAAACGGCGTGATGGTTGCTGTTATAATTTTCATGTAAAATTTGTAAAATGTTATTCATGTAAATAAAGTGATTTGGATTTCAAAATATAAATATTATTTTAAACTATTATTATTCGCGTTTTTAAAAGTGTCCTGAGCTTCACAAATATTGACATGTGGCTGGTTCTTGGGGTACCTTCTCGGCAAGAACAATAGGCTCCCGATTGCCCGGGCGAACGGACTTTTATTACCTTCAGCGACCCTTGCGAAAGGCGCAATTCGGGTCCTTGTTGGTTCCAAAATAATCTAACGGTATTTATTAAAATATAGACGCGTTTACAGAAATTATTTTTAAACAAGAAATTATAGAATTGATGGATTTGGCACAGCGGTACTTTCGGTCTATATCAATCCACCCTACTCTAATTTGACAAATCCATCAATACTTAAATAAATTTTAAAAAAACATCTAAAATTAATTCGCGGTTTTTATACTACTTAATAACTAACTACTAGCTGGGTCCTTCGTTGAATATGTGTTGTAGCACGCGGTCAGACTGAGGTCTGAGGTATGTCGATCCCTTAAAATGTCTGCGCTCGCAGCCAGCGTTTGCATTTAAAACGGCGATTCGAACTTACTTGGAGTACTTGGGCGTAAACAGTGTGTTGAATCGGGACGTAACAATTCTGGAATCAACATAACCTTTCCTCGTTCTGACTACATACTACTGTGATATTCGCGAATCAAATCCTCCGTAAAACTTGGCCATCCAGGCTTCGTCTTTCGTAATTTCCTGTCTAACGCACAGTTGATATTCCCCTCGGAATATTGCAAGATTCCCACTAGAATTAAATATTATATCCCTCTTGCGAGATTGAAGGTAATTGCTAACTGGTTTCGGTGCTATGCGGTACGCGACGCAACGTACAAAAACAAAAATATAAAATTATCACGAAAAAATACGAATATAAAATGGACTAGCTACGCGAATATGAAACCATGATTTAAAATGTAATTGAATATTAGCAATGAAACAAATAAACTCAAGACTTGTTCTACCTAAATTTCTACGCTTCCGATTATCCCGCGCTAAAACAACAAATTCACATATAGATTAACAAAACATAAAATGCACACACAATAATAATTTTGGCTTTACAAGTACAAATAATTGAGCATACCATATGCAAAAATTGAAGAGTAACATGGTACGAATATTTACTGAATTTTTCCTCCACATAATTAAACTGAATGCGCAATGTATATAAAATTATTCTAAATATTATTACTAAATCTCAGAGTCGCAAAATTCTGCTATATTACATTATAGCAAAGCCCCACGTTGGGCGCCACTTGACAACCTCGAAAAAGGAATTAAAAATTAAAAATATATACAATTAAATAAAAATTAGAATTAAAAATTAAATCATTAAGTAAGAGAGATTAAGAGAGACGTTTGATTAGTCGGGCGCCAGTTATTCGTACAGAATAACAATTAGATTAAAGTTGCATTCAGTTTAATTATGTCAATGTGGAGGGGTAAGAAAGGAATAAAGATAAAATGTGGAAATTAAATGTATTTGAATTAAATTATAAACAAAATCTAACCTAACTTAGAAGTAGCCTTAACCTACTTAAACAATAACCTTAAAATTAACCTTACGCCCTGATGCGGCGCGCGGCGTGGTGACGCGAAGGCGGCGTGGGTCCTTGGCGTGCGGCGTGGGCACAGGACGCGATGGGGGCGGCGGCGTGGTGCATCGTAGGGGAAGGCAGCATCTGGCTGCGGCGACAGGGGTAGCTGGGACGGTGGCGTCCAGCTGCGGTGAGATGTGCCGCGAGGACGGCTCGTCATGAGCGGCGGCGTGGCTTCCTGTCCCATGGCGGGGCATGAGAAGTGACGTCGGGTGCGTGGAGGGACGCACGACGTGGGCGGCTCGTCATGAGCGCAGCGGCGTGGGCGCGTTGGCGCGTGGGCTGCGTCACCGTGGTGCGGCGACGTGAGCGCGTGGGGTACGTCGTAGGCGGCAGCGTCGGGGCTGCGACGTCAGGGCTGGTTAGCCAGCGTGGTGGCTTTTCTAGTGGCTGCTGACTGGGCTGCTGACTGGGTTGCTGACTGGGCTGCTGACTGGGCCACGGGGATGGCAAGGCACCCGCCTGTGACCCTTGAGGTCAACTGACGCAGTAGAAGAGAGTCCGTAGAAGAGAGTTTAAGTGGAAGAGAGTCTAACAAGGAAGAGAGTCTAACAAGGAAGAGATTCCGTAGGAAGAGAGTCCGGGAAGCGGGCGTCACGGTTTTTATCATCTTTTCGACGTCCCCCCTTCCCGGTTCGTCTCGTCGCTCTCATTGGCGGGCGCACGCTTCGGTCGGGGCGGTCTTCTTTTCCCGCCGAATCCCGTCTTTCCCGCCAAATGGTGTTCTTAAAACTTATTCTACTACTTAAATATTAAATTAACCTAGTCTTATAATTAACTTATGATAAGAATCGGAATAATCGGCGAGCGTGCACGAGAATAGGTATGAAGGTAGAAGAAGCGAAGTCTATATGATGAGATAGAGTGACGTGGCGTTCCATCCTCTCTACCTACTTTCACGGGGAAACGGCGTGATGGTTGCTGTTATAATTTTCATGTAAAATTTGTAAAATGTTATTCATGTAAATAAAGTGATTTGGATTTCAAAATATAAATATTATTTTAAACTATTATTATTCGCGTTTTTAAAAGTGTCCTGAGCTTCACAAATATTGACATGTGGCTGGTTCTTGGGGTACCTTCTCGGCAAGAACAATAGGCTCCCGATTGCCCGGGCGAACGGACTTTTATTACCTTCAGCGACCCTTGCGAAAGGCGCAATTCGGGTCCTTGTTGGTTCCAAAATAATCTAACGGTATTTATTAAAATATAGACGCGTTTACAGAAATTATTTTTAAACAAGAAATTATAGAATTGATGGATTTGGCACAGCGGTACTTTCGGTCTATATCAAGTTTAATGCGAGTTTTCTCAAGTCTGGGTATTCTATGTCGTAATTCACCACTGTAATTGGGCCTCCAGGTCTGTTGTGGTGCAAAAAAAAAGTGTGTAATAAAAAAAGTGTGTGTAATATGCCTTGTAAATGCCTAGACTTCCACATTGCCTATAAAATGTTCTCAATCTATGTTGAAAAATGTTAACATTTCTAATTAGTTGTTTGATGCTCCATTTTGTAAACAGGCATTCTTGTGCTAGTATCGAAAAGCTAAACCTCATAATAAACTCTAAAAACATACCTTCAACCGTAGTGTAGCTTCCGTGTCACAATCATTATAAAGTAAAATGTTTTCTTTCATTCCAAAACTTTCCCGTACCCCGAGATGATAGAACAAAGAACTTTGTTGGAATTGTAAACTTAAATCAACCACCGCTACATCAGCATTGTAAAATGTGTCCAGCACATTTGTTTCGCCAAAATCCAACTTTTCAAACTGAAAAAATAACATAAAAACAGATAAATTTAGTCTAATTATTGTGTTCTGATGTTTTAATATTTTGTCAATTGGCATTGTAGAATTGTATAATATTTTTTATTCTATTTTAATTTTATTACTAACAAATAG
Organism: Micrasema longulum; assembly: GCF_059751315.1. NCBI lineage: Eukaryota > Metazoa > Arthropoda > Insecta > Trichoptera > Brachycentridae > Micrasema > Micrasema longulum. The sequence goes on from NW_028278782.1 coordinate 363,684, forward strand.
GTAAATAGTTACAATTTATAGCAATGAATTAAGTATAATCATAAAATCAAATCAACATGATTAGGTGCAATTATTGTAAAGAGAATAATAATTCATATTTAATCAATTTATCAATAAACACAGAGTTTCAATTACCCCAATACGAAATAATGATACCTGGTAAGAAAATTCATACAAAATGAACATTATCATCATGGCCATATTTACACTTAATTGAGCATAATCACACCATATCAGTTATCATTCGTATTTTACATAAAGGTAAAATGATCATTATTATACCATACGAAAAAAATTACTAATAAATAAGTAGAAACAACTAATTCTTTGAGCAAATACAGTTTTTAAGCTAGCATCTTTTTTGTGTGCCGTGTAAGGTCCCCCCGACTTCAGGGATCAATGAGGCCAATGTTTCCCTATCTTTCGCTAACAGTTCTTCAACATGTACTTTTTCGGTTCAATCTCTTATATTGCACAGCCAGAATGTTTTCCTCCTGCCGGCTCCTTGGTGACCATCTATTATGCATGTTAAGATCGTTTGGAGAAGGCGGTATTTCTCTCCACACAGAAGGTGCCCAAGATATGAGATTTTCTGAATCTTCACATTCAACGAGAGTTTTCTATTATTATTGGCTCTTCGTAAGATCTTTGGGTTCGTCACCATCTCGGTCCATGATATGCAAAAAATTCCGCCGTGTAACCACATTTCGAATGCTTCTAACCAGTTCATGGTGTTTACTTTCAGGGTCCACGTTTCTAAACCACATAAAAGAACCGACTTCACGTTGATCTTGATCATTATTTGAGGCAGTTGCAATTTATATTATCGTCACAAAAGAATGGTCTTATATTATTGAAGGCAGCTTAAGTAAGCAAAATATGCTAAATAGTGTAAGTTCTTTGCTATGCAATATGTATTTTGAACTATATTAACAGAATGCAGTTATGATTCATTTATGTAAAATCTAGTTTCTTTGTATCTTTTCAAGGCGATCTAGGCAAAAGCTTGGGTCCTATAATAATAATAAATTTAGTCAATTTTTATAGCGCCGTTTTTGTGAGTAATCACTTCAACGGCGATGCACATTATTTTTATTTCATTACAAATCATGTAATACACATATTATGTTTGTACTTCTAAAAATTACATCTAAAAAGTAGCACTTTTCAAGTCAGGAAACGATTTCACAAATAAACCAGTTTTTTTTTCTTCTGAAAAACAATTCTGTTACACAATTTTGAACTTTCAGAGATAGAGCGTTCCACACTAAAGGTCCGGCTATTGCAAAAGCCGTATCGCCAAATTTGGAACTCTGGTTGCGTAAATGATGTTGTATCACCTTCCCTACAGCAGAACGGGTGGCTGAGCGGAGAGCGAGGCGCCTATCTGCCAGCTCGTCCGGAACGCAGAGTTCCTTAAGGTATTGAGGAGCCGTGTTATGCATTACCTTGAACATTAACCAACACAGCTTGTACTCGGGAGATAAGTACAGATGGCTGAGTTAACGCGAACGAGTCAAAAATACATGCAAAATAACACATTAGGTATTGCACTATTTTAAATATTTATTTTATTTTAATAGGGAAATTCAACAAAGACACATTCTAGAAAACATACAATTTTAAGGATAGAATTACATATGTTTTTTTTTTAAATTTACCTATATATATTTTTTTTAATTACATATTTAGTAGACAATACAATTAAAATTGAAAATAGGTTGTACATGCGTACTTATTTACTAATGTCCTGCTTTAGTGTAGTGTTAAAATTCTTAACTATAATATAATATATCTCCTTGTTTGTCCTTGCTGTATTGTTTCATATTCTTTTTGTTCAGTTTCTTGTGCATATATTATAACTATCGTAATTGGCTTAGGTCAATTGTCCTTATAATAAATAAATAAATAATATTATATTTTTAAATAAACTTTTTGGTAACCAAACATATTGTTGTTGTTTTCAAAATAAACTAACCTGTATGTGGTGAGTGTTTGCGTTGGCTAATTCGGTGGCTTGCTGCACTTCCTCGAGCGCTTTCTTTCTATGAGCCAAGTTCTCCGATTGGTTGATATCGATAACACAAACAACATCCATTCGAGGCTTTCCTCCGGCTGCTTGAACTGTCGTACCAGATCCATCACTGCAGACACTTTCGCAGTTACTTCTTACTTCACCTGGACAACAATGTTTTGCTATTACATATAGGTACTGTAATAGAAAACTAGCACACTACACTACATTCAATATACTCCCACATGCATACCTTTACTGATAAATTATTCCATTAAAATAGGTAATATCTACATTTAAAAAGAGTTTAAATAAATCCGTGTTCAAATGAACCATTAATATCAATGTCTGTAATAATCACTAAAACATCGCTTGCAATATTAACAAGAAGCAAATTTTTGTTATTTCGTTGAAATGATAATATTTTTATAAATATTTGGTGTCAAGTGTCAAATCGTGTTGACTAACCTTGAGATTCGTCGACTGCTGAACTGGCAAAACCCAATGGATGAGGCATTATTCATTGAATAATTTAATCATTTGCAAATTTCACAGTTATGTATATATTTTTAATTGAAAAGACAATGAATTTATTGTTATCATAATAATATCGAAATATAAGCAATCTTTAACTTGACAGAAGTGTTGCCGGCATAGAAAATTGCCAGTTGTAAATATAAAAATGAACGAATTCAAAAACTGTGCCGTTTAAATCAAACTCCTTTTAATTTTTCCAATCTATTTTTATAATAATGTTCGAGTAGGTAGGTAGGTAGGTCGGCCTCGTGGTGTAGTGGTAAGTGCGTTTATCTACCTTGCAACAGGTCTCGGGTTCGATTGGTTGACATGAACTATTCAAAAGTGTGTTTTTACATTAAAATATTTTATAGTCCCTTGGCTAGTATTTGAAACGTAAGACTGATCATTTTACATTCATGTAACAAAAATGATCAAGATACACTGCGATTGGTGTACCAATACAGTGCCCTGCGCATCATTAGGTGCGGAAAGAAAATGATAATGATGAGGTAGGTAGGTAGGTAAACAAAATTCTATCGTTATTTTTTGAGCTCGAGACGTTTTTTTTTACTCTTTGGGCGTACTTAAGGCTTTATGAAACAAAACTATTGTTTAGAGAAATGAAATAAAAAGAGGGTTTTAATGTTTCCCAAGTATTTAATAAAATAAATACTAAAAAAAGATGGACAATTCAATTAGATACCTACAGAAAAAATATATTATATATAAATGAGTACCATTAGTCAGTGATATAAAGTTGTTACGTGTGTAAAAGTAACTGGTTTAGTGCAATCTAAAAGCACAATATTTTTTCACTTTTTCATTTGAGACAGATGGAGAGAAGAATATTTGTACAATATTACGACTTCAAAGTTTATATTTTTTATTTAAATATACATTTTGTCCTGCGTTTTATAAATTTAGATATAAATTAAAATCATAAAATACCGTAAAAGCATACGACACGAGACATTTTCCAACTTTAACTAGCTATATCTTTTTATGTATTTAATATTAAGCTTTCAAATTTTAACACAAATTTGAGTTTTTGTTTCAGATTACAAAAACATACCACATGTGTGGACATATTAATATCCTTCAATTTCTTTTTTCTTTTTTTGTTGCTGTCCCAATTTACCTGCAAATGTTGCAAACATGAGACAATAAGAAAGTCGTAGTTTCCCATGAAGCATTTTAATTGTTTTAACCATGAGACAATAATTTATTTTTTTAATTCAGTTTCTACGAATAAAATTGTTAATATGTCATGCACAATTAGAGAAATGAAATAAAACAAAAAATTTCAGCTTTAAAAAGCATGATATGAAACGCTTACGTCATCAAATAAATAAAAAATCCAATCAAACACGAAATTAATGTCTTGAAAAAATGGAAAAAAAATATTATTTGAAACTCAGAATTGAGGCTGCGTGTAATTTAAGACATGTATAATGCTAAAACAATAAACAAATATTACAATGCATACACTATCTTCAGAGTCTACTGTAGTCGTACCTAAGTATAAAAGAATTGAGTTATCTCCTAATTATTAAACATAACTATCAGTAAAGATTTGAGACAATTTGAGACTAATAATTGAGACTTATGCACCTAATTTGAGACAGTCCCAATTTACCTTCCAAAAAAAAATGCTTTCATTTCTTCGAGTTTTTAGATTCGCTCTGCTAACCTACGCTTAAAAAGTCAAACATGGCGTTGACTTGTTTACGGAAACGTGCCTCATGAGATCGTATTATTGAATCGATTTAGATCACTACAGTTTTTTTTACTAATAATAGAGTTTTGAGGCGTATGTAATTCAGAAATAAATTTGAATTAAAAATCCATGTCAATTTTTCAATAAATACTACTTACTTTGTCTAAATTTCCTCTTGACAGAAATTATACGTTTACAAGCAAGAACTTTAGAAGGACATTACCAGTGTATCCTGAGTAGCAATGACACCACATGTAATATCATGTGCCGCGGAAGTTTCGTCTCAAATTTCATTCAAGTCTCATGTTGTATGCGTTTACGGTATTGTATTTAAATAAATATTATAATGTGTATAAAAATACTGAATGGCCTACTAAAATAAACCAACAAAAAATGGATTTTCCTTATTAAAATTTTCTTCATTAAAAATAAAACAAACAAACCATCACGCCGTTTCTCCGTAAGGGTAGGCATTAAAAAGATGAATAACCAAAACTGTGTATACAACATAATGTTGTATCACAACATATTAATGGTGGAATATGAATAATTCTAAGGAGTAGTAAGTAGGTAAGGGCTAGGTGCGTTTATACTAAATAACCTACATTATAAAACCAAGTACCTACTTTTATAAGACTTTCTGTACCTGCTTATACAGAAATTTTAACTATTTCACAAACAGTTACCCTACTGATCAATAATAAATAAACAAAAATGTTGTGTTCACCTGCTTCCGCCAAATCAATTTATAAATTCTATTGATAATATAACGGTTTATTACGAAAAGTAAATAAAACACTGTACAATTTAAATAGAAACATTTTATTTGAATTTCGGCAGATTTCTGAACAACTTCATTCGCCTGTAAATTATTTATAAATAATTGGAACAAATTAGTAGATATTAATGTATTTCTTTGAAATTGTACAAATAAATCACAAGCTTATAAAACTTTTAAAAAATACAGTAATAATTATTTAGGCTTATGTTATCAATTAAAAATATAAATAAAACTAAATTGTACAAGAATGGTTTGTTTACAAAATAAAACCATTAAAAATCATTTGGATTTTTTATTGTTATCACAAAATTAATTCAACATTTACTAACTATCCCAAAAAAATTATACAAAATACCTACATGGTATTTATTTGTTTTAAAAATAGACTGTTTCTACGATTAAAAATGTTTGTTTTTATTTATGCAGTTGTTATCTATTCAAATAAATCAACGGAATACTAATAAAAATTTAATAACAAAATCATAAAATTTTCAATAAAAAGTTTAAAATTTACATGTAACAGAAAATTACAAAAAAACGGTTATATAATCCAGTCTCAACTGATTTTAAAATAAATTAGATAAAGCTAAAAATAAAATCATTGGTAAAGTTTACATAAAAAAAATTATTTAAACGCTAGTTGGAAGTTAGTATTTATATATTTTGGTATTCAAACATTAATTCAAATAAAGCATTATTTACTGGTAATCATTAAAAATATCTCAAATAGATTTCGGTTCAAATGTTTTCGTTTTAAATTAATGCGTCAAAATATCAATATAGCATGTTTTTTTATTTTGTTGATATTTATTTATCCTTTTTGTGGAATTTGTTTGACTTATGGTGTTTTTGTGTGACTGGAGTGTTCCTTTTTACTTTCCAAGGATGATCTTTCTGGAAGCTCCGAAGCTTTGTCCAGCCTGAGTTGCTCCCCTGTTGGTACCGGCTTGAAGACCGATCATTCCTTCACCAGCCCTCAACTGGCCTTCGGTGAATTCCCTCCTGTTCTCTTCTGCAGGCCTGGGACCCAGCCAGGGTCCGCGCCATTCAGGGTGCTTGTAGGCCTATAGAGAAATAAATCAGTTATCAATGAGCAACCAAAGAAATCAAAGTAGTTGACTTTAAAATATAATTGTATTCAATAAAGTCAACGAGTGGGCGAGTTTTTGTACCAAAATGAATTAATCTGAATCTTAGCGACAAGACTTCTAAAATTAAAATAAAATAACAGATTTGTATGTAATAAAAACGTATGTACCTAAATATTAATAAGATTTTCAAAACGTCTTTATTAAAAAAAAACAAGTTTTTTATAACAATAACGACAAAACTCCAAATTATAAACAGATTGTTTTGATCGTTTATATATATTTCACTAACATAAACATGTTTAAATAGGTATGATTAACGTTTTTGACAAAGCAATATTATTTTTTAAATATTTTTTTGCACCACAACAGGCCAGGAGGCACAATTACAGTGGTGAGTTGCATCACAGAACACCCAAGCTTGAGAAAAAAATCCTATTTAATTTTTGTGTTCTCACCGGGAATCGAACCGGGAACCTTTCGTGTGTGAGTCAAGCGTTTTGACCACTAAACCCAGAGGCCGCCTTTGAAGACTTCACATTTATAAGGCCAGCTACCAGATTTGTTGTTGTAAAAGTAAAATATTATTTCTAAAAACAATCATTATCTTTCATTTATGTGTAAACCAAAAAACAGCTTTACGTTACAAATTATGATGCTTATGCTATTTAATGATGCTCACACTTACACACACCTGAACACTTACTCCCAAATAAACACAAACACAACTATAAACTTACTCTCATACACATACACATAAACACACCCTTTTGTTGTACCACAATTTAATATGTATGATTTTTATTTAGAAACTTCGCTGGTGTGTCCTTAAACTGTATATTTTTTTATCTTATTAAATCATTGTCTACTGTTTGTTTCTGTAAAATAAATAAATCAATTTTAAATTAAAATTTCATAAAAAATTAATAACAATAATACAGAAATTATTAATACTTCAACTTTTTACTTGGATTTTCAAAATAAGCTCATTCTTGGTTTACTTATTGAAGATTTGGTTCACATTGTAGTTTCCCTTCCTCACAATGTTTCATGGTTGCCTAATACAGGTGAACAACGCCAACATTTCCAGACTCTATGTACCACGACGTAAATGTCAATTTACTTTCTTGTAATAAACGTTATCGTTATATTTAAATATAATGATTTTAGTTTACACAATAAGATAACACTAGATACCTACTTAGAATAATTTGAAATAGTGTAAAACTATATTTAACTAATCTGTAGGATAGCAGAAAGATTCACCTAATAGAGATTTGCTCGTACTTCAATTATCATTACATGGCCTATCTCAGGGCTCCTTTTGTAGATGTACACGATAAAATATTGAGATGATTAATTAACTATAATAACTTACAGTTCTACCGATGGCAAAGATTGTGGTGGTTACGAGAGATATGTTCTTGGCGTCCCATAGATCGGTCGTTTGGAACAAGTCTACGTCAGGGACGCCATATTTGATGCACGCCTTTTGGAATCTGAAAATATTTTCACTATAATAAATAAACGGTAATGCAACCATTCAGCATTGATATTTTGAAATAAATAATCGAATCAGAGTCGAAAAAACTAAGAAATCAAATATATTATGTAAAGTGGTACATGGGTCAATTTAAAATTAAATTTACTTTCGTGTGTAGATATGACAATTGCCAAAAACAATATCTTTATTTTAATGGTTCTAGGTATGAAAACAAAACGGATGCGATTTGTCAACCTATATACATTTTAAGAATTGACTTACTTCATCATTATTTTAGTAAAACAACCTACATAATTGTACATAAAAAAAACATTTTGGACCAGAGCCAAAATAACTCTTTAAACTTTCTCAGCCTGTAAAAGTAGGATTTCGCTTAAATTCAGAGAAAAAATATTACAAATATTTTATAATAACGCAGCAAGGTTGATATCGCTGAACGCAAAAGCTTTTAAAAAAATTCGTTTTTAAATTATTTATTAATAATCCCTGATTTTCTTTGCCATTTGGAAAATTCCCTTAATTTCAAGATTCCCTTTTAAAAAAAATGGTAGCCTCATTTTATTTACCAGACAACAATACTACCATATTCAAAATGCAACGAAAAATGCAGGACAGTCAAAAATACTATACATTGACATAAACACTACGATGACTCGGCTTACTACTTTAAAAATTACATTGGAGACAAATTTGTGTGGGAAATCAATATATCACAGGATTACGAATGATGAAATCAGGCGAGAAAATCTAAGATATAAGAGTATAATTAATAAAATTGAGAAAAGGTCATTAAGATGGTTTGGTCATGTAGAACAAATGGATGACGGAACAATGGTAAAACAAATGTATCGACGGTCCCTACGTACCTACTGTCAAATCTTCATTTTGCGAAGTTTAGAGGAGAGCAAAAATAAAGCATATTTTTTTCAAAAAGCTATCAGATACTGTAGAATTGCCAAATTTAAAAAAAAAATCTCGGGATTACTCTTGGAGTTTTTTTGTAATATGGTGAATTTGTTTAAAATGTTTTTATCTCTGCAATATTTTTCGTGATAGCTTTCAAGTGTACATAAATATATTTAATTATTTATTTGACGGACTTATGCATTTCATTCTAACGATGGTAAATACAATTTCTTATAAAAAATACAGGCACTAATAAAATAAAATACAACTAAATAAAATTAAAGCTAGGACAAAAAAAATAAAAGTTTCTACCTCAAGACATAATTCGGTCTATCTTAGTGATTTTTTAAATCTATAAAGACTTACACCAAAAAAGTCCAGATCTTGTCTCGAGTTTACAATGCGACACAATCGGGACATTGGTGCATGCAAGCCATAGTTTGTGCTGTGTTGATCGAGGAACAGCACATTATTATTTTGCAACCGGCAATATGATAATGTTTATAATATCCATTCTTTGTCCGGGTGGATAAAAAATAATTATGTGTGTGAATTACAACCAGAACCCTGGCCGAGCGCTTTCTATTCTATGGCCACTCTCTAGTAAAAATCCCAGAAAAGGAAATCAAGGGGAGATAAGTCCGCCTCGTAGTGTAACGGTTATCGCGTTTGCAACCGTGCTGATCTGATGTCTGAGTCCCGGGTCTGATACCTGGTCGGGTCAACGTGAAATACTTATTTGATGGGTATTTCATTGCCATATTATATTGTCCCACAACTGAAGCAGAAATCATGTAATGGTTGCTATAAATAAGATACATATGATGTATCGGTGACATCGGTGTAGTGCCATATGCACCACTGGTAGCGAAAAGAAAAATGATGAAGATGATACTGATAAAATTTACAAATATCTTAATTATCCTTACTGGCTGAGGTTATCCATCATCTTATAGTCCCCGCCACTGACGTTAATCTTGGTGATGATTCCAGGCTGAAGCCTGTTCATCAGCTTGCACAAGATGATTCCGTCACGAAGGGCATCCTCGAAGGCAACCGGGGGGAACTTCTCTCCGATGACTGTCTCTACCCATCTCTGGGCCTCCAGCTCCTGATCGGACTCCCTCTTTCCAGAACACTAAAATGAAAGAACAATGCTGAAATTTGAATGGGATTTACACAATATTCATATAATTATGTGGGACTTATAATAATATACGTAATATTATACACGATAGATATAGTTAGGTAATAAATAAATAATATCAATGATAGCAGGGCATCAAATTCCGAACACTCTTCAAGCCTGGATTCCCCTGGCGAATTTTTTGTGGTTTTCTCATCATTAGGGCAAATAATGCGGAGAAGCTTTTGAAACAGGCCACAACCGAAACATTCCACCTGATCGCCAATTTAATTTAAAGTAAATTTGAAATTCGATTGATTTTTTTAAAATTTGACAAAGAAATAACAATGCCATTAATGTAAATATAAACCTAGTGCATTATCTACCATACTATGAATGATAAAAAAATTACTTATTCATTGTTCATACATCCTCAGATAAAGTATTATAAACCAGGTTATGGTTCCTTGAACAATTAATTTCGAATTTATTTTTTAAAGTGTGTTTTTATAATCTGTAATGTCGTACTTTTTAGTTATTTAATTAACAAATAAAACTAATCATTGTGTCCAAAATATTTTCGGCAACCTTGCTAGTTGTTTTTTAAAAATTATACATGAAGATATCACACATTAAATTGATAAAGTACCCAATTAAAAATATTATATTTTGAAATATGAATGTTTCTATAAATATTTGTCGTTACCTACCAATATTAAAAAAAAAAGAAAATGACGCATTTTAATGTTTTATTTGTCTTATAATGAAAATTGAAAGTATCGCGATTGTTATTTTTAAGTTAGTTGTAAAAAATCTCCCACGTTTTGAAACAGATATTACAGTTGCCTTTTCACGGTATGGGTTCTGAGAAATGAAGGAAAATGTATTTAGGAAACGTACAAAATCTTTTAGACAGTCGGATACAGCTGTTGGAAGTTGGGTGGTATAGAAAACAATAATCGTTTCGAAGCTTTAAGAACCGAATTTAGGTTTTAGCGGTTCATCCAACGTTTTTTCACGTCTGCGCCGAAATATTTACATATCACCTATGTATAATATAATTACCTACTATATTTTATGATACCCTAATACATTTTTTAGACAAAAATTGGAATTGTTTTGGTTGAATTCCTAATAATACGATAGTAATAATCATTACGAGATAATATTACGCACTGAAAGAAGTCATTGTTTTACGGCTCTGAATAGTTTAATAGTAGATTTTTCATTTAAAAATTACTTATCTTATTTTTAATTTCCGAATAATTTACAAATTAACTGGTATTTTGAGAGGCGTCACATTTTCATCAAGATTGTTTGATCGTGTGTATTTAATGTACGTACATGTACACATTTAATATATATTTAACGTATAACGGGGACCATTGTGAAAAACAGAAAATAGCATTTTAAACAATTTTTTTTTTATATAAAATGAAAACTTTGTTATTAGCGTTACATATAGACGTGTAACAAAATTTTCGATATATGGTATTTTGTCATAAAGTGTTCAAAGTAAATGCCGATTATTGAATTAAACTATTTTAAAAATATAAATATTATTTCATCCTTAGAAGTCCAGAAAACAATACTCCACCTAACTTAAGTTTAATTATATGTAAATATTTCAATTTGTTGCAACAGAGAGGGAAAACATTTTTGAGAAGGAAATTTAAATATGAACAACTCCTTAGGGAAAAAATCCAGCCAGTCTGCAAGCATTTGGACATACTCAAAACATTGTTAAATAGTATGTGTTTTATGAAGATTTAAATATACATTTAAGTTTAGTATATTGATTTATTTTTGATTATTTTATAATATTATACTAAAAAGTAAATTTATGTTGGTTACCAGTCAATCCAAGACAACCTAATTTTTTATTAGCTTATTTCTTTCTTTCTACCTTACCTACTTTTCTTTTTTTAGTTTATTTACTTCCTGCTATCTATTTTGATGTCACTGAAAGTTGTAATATTAAATATGTTAAATGACTTCCATGAAAAATCGTCGATTTCACGTAGACTTGCCATGCTTGTCAGTCTTTTAAACTTCTAATTAATGTTTTCAGAACTAGAATTTAACCACGCTTCAGTCTTATAAATCAAAATGCAATTTTAGCTGATCGAATATTTCGAGTAAATGCAAATCATCTATCGAATTTTCCATGCCAATATGACGGATCAGCCAACGCACGTCATGGACTCGTGAAACTTTAAAATGACCCAGTTTTATAACGGAATCTTGATGATTTTATGGCATCCGCAACGTGCTAGGATAAGATAAATAAACAAACTTATAACTATATTTAGAGATACGCCAAGTGTAATCAGATTGTTAACGTTTTAGAATCGAAAATACAACATCATCCCATTCTGTGAACAGGTGTCTTTTTTGAATGGAACAATGAAGATATATTTTATAAACGTTCACGTTACAAGCAAAAAGACTATTAAATAATATACATATGTCTCCCTCTTGTTCTTGGCATGGAAACACAATCGCTTCTGATGTAAATGAGACATTATATTGTATCCATTTGTCTCTATGTTAATTTACTCACAAATTGTTTTAGAATTATAGAAAAAACACTAAATAATAATCTTCTTTGTATCTGCTGTAATGAGTAAGACGTTTTCCTCAAACACATATGTTTGAAGTTTGATTCCCGGTGAGATTACAATAAGGGGTTTTTTCTAAAGCCCTAATGATTAGCCTGTGGTGCGATAACGTCTTTATAATGTATCTATTTAAAGTAAGAGAAAAAGGTTTATATATTAAATAAAATATTATTAATATAAAAAACAAACAAATATATATAATATTGTACTCTCCTATCCCCAGACTTCATTGTAATGGAATGAGGATAAGGCTAATAAATTCGTTTGCGGTCTTGTTAGTTATAAATCGAGTCTGATTGCTTTTGTTCTACTTCAAATATAATTCTCAAAATCAATGCTCTGTTTAAAGCAACTATTTGTGTTTTTGATTTTATTTGCTTATGTTTTTTTAAAATTTTCCTTTTTAAAGGAAGGTTCAGTGTTTTTTTAAGGACAATCAAACTAAGCCAAATTTAAAAAAAAACTCTTTTCATGTATCGTATTATCAGCGAAATTTGTGTAATTTTAAAATTACCCGGCGTGTGACGTCACAAATTCATCTCGGCGAATTCTGCTGATTGGCGATTTGTTTTCCCGTAAATCGGATATCTATCACAAAACTCTAAAACTGGTTGATTCGGAAAAAGTAGTGACGTCGTTCAAAGCAGTTCTTTTTTATTAAAATAGTTATTATATTCTTTTTCATACATTTCAAGAAACGTCGCATTACAATTTAATGCTTTATTTTTTACCGCGCGTAAGAAAATATTTTTATATCCAATTTCCCGTAGCACTGAACTTTCTCACACCGCGTAATAGGGAAATATAACTTTTTAAAACATTTTTAAAGTAATAAAGGTCCATGAAATACTACTGTCTAGGAAAAAAAATTGTTTCTTATTTGTAACATAAAAAATATTTAAAAATTTGTAATTTTGAATTCCCGCAAAAACGGTCATTCCATTGGCCACGCCCTTACAACGTCACGATTCATGTTTATTTGTTCACTCAACTTTGACCATTCAAATTTGAATCTCGACGGCACAACTATCAAGGCCTAACATATCGCGTTTTTCTGGTGACGTATTTTTTGAAAATATATTTTTTAAATTTACATATGAAAACATTTTACCACAATATCCATATTAATTTAGAAAATACAAATAATCATTCTAAATCCATTTCATATATGTTTGTGATATTTCCGTATTGTTTTTCACTCTTCAAGTTTTTTAAAAATACCGTGAAGATAAAACATCATAAATTTTTTATTTAAAAGTAAGGAATTTACAGTTGGTAAAATGTCAAAAACAATAAATATGTTTATAATTTTACGAGTATGCTGGTAGCGGTTAAAAAAAGGCAATTAAAAAGACTAATATCCTTTATTATAATAAATATTTTTTATCAAGTTTCATCAACATAGTTTGCTTATGCATTGTTTGTTTACATTTGGCTGTCCAAAACGTCTCTGACGTAATATTTCTCGAGTCCAAGGGGCTGTTAAGTGTTGGGAACTCGGCCAGTTTTCATTACAGGACAGTGTTTCCTCATCGCTCTAATGAAGACTCTCTGTTACTTTCGTTCAAACGTCTTTGCAAGTGACATACAAAGCAAGGAGTGATTATTCCATCCTGATGATGGACTGCGACGCGCGAGAGCGATGTTGGCATTCGATTATTATTTTGGGAACTAAAAATTATGATCACTTCTGAGGTCATTGGCATGTCACTGACTAAGAATAGGTCATTGCTAAAAATATGACATTGTTGGTATTATTATTTTCTAACTTTCGTAGTTTTATTTTTTACTTTTATCATTACAGTATATATTGATACCAACTGCAGCATATCTTAAGGATTTAAATGTTTGACAAAGGGAAGTTAATCAGTACCACCCAATCTTTTGAAGCTTGAAAACTAATCGAACCCCCTTATATTACTATAAATGTCTGATAAGATCGCAAATATTTCATTTTTATTGATAAGAGAAAATTTTTGCAGTGTTTTGTATACTTAGCTTTGTACAACAGATAATAGTATTATTGCTACATTAGAAAGAATTGTTTATGTCGTAATAATATATCTATAATACTGATATAAAATGTGGAACTTAATGTCAGAAAGCAATTTTTTTTTAATGAAAAGGTTGTATAAATAAATTATTTCACTACCCCGTGCGGTCAAAATAATAAGATATATATTTTTCTATTGATAGGCAGATACTTAGGTGGGTACCAAATTTAAAATAACTTTAAGTTTATTAAGGTTTCAGCTCTTTAACTTCACTAAAATCAACAGATGGAAGAATTGAAGAAATATGGATGTTCAAACTTAGGCAAAATGGTGAATGTTACACAGTGTGTAAAGTGGCCACTTAAACCAGCCAATGACAGGTCATAAGCCTTGTAAATGCCTAGACTTCCATATTCCCTTATTTAAGGTGTTCTTCATCCCTGTTGTAATTTGTTAATTTAAGTTTATTAAGGTTAGACTATTGTAATTGTATTCAGGGTTCGAAAGTATTGGCAAGAACCAAAGCAAAAACTGTGGATATATCCAATAAAAATCCATTTTCTGAATCGCGGCCAAGTCAGAATCGCTATCTATAAATAATAGAATTCGCTTCTCCAGGCGTATTCAGATATAAACCATTGCGCCATTGCCAATTATAATGATAATATTATTCAAACAGTAGCTATATAAGTCAAGGACTGCAATATTCTGTTTGGACGTTGGGTGTTGTATGTTCTCATTAATCATTTGAGAAGCTGCACATCAATTCTTGGGTGGGTTTTCCCGCGCGCGCCTACACAAGATGGCGGGAAGCGCCATTCAGCTTTTGCCCATAAAGCAACAGGCCGCTTTTAGACTAAATTGTAATTATCCAAAATAAAATCTTGATTCACTGCCAAAAACAGACACCCGTGATCTAAATAAGCAATCTGTCCCTATGACTAAACCAACGTCGTAGAATTGAAAAAAACATTCTTCCCAGATAGGATAAATCGCGCCTGAAGAAACATCTCCTTTCTCTTTCTTAATCTCACTTCTTTCCTTTTTTTTAATTTTTCTTTCACATGAAACTAATATCTATATTTATTTATTTATTTATTTATTATAATATACGGCCTAAGCCGATTACAACAGTTACATGAAGAAACATAAATGCAAGAAACTGAACCAAAAGAACATAAAACTATTTAGCAAAGACAAACAAGGGCAAAACAATAATTGTTTACAATATATTTAAAAAAACGAAAGACCTAAAGTTTTGAGCTAAACCATGCCAATCTAACTTCATCCCACACTGTTTAGTCGCGAAGAGATCTACGAAAAGCCGGAAGATCTATCCCAAAAAATTCCAAGTCGTGTGATGAATTGACTAATCTACACATTCTGGACATTGGGGCATAAAAACCAAAGTTGCTCTCAGAAGATTTATATGAATGAATTTACATACAAACACGTATTTCTAGTTCTATTTTTCTATCTATTTTACTTTAACATATTCATTTTTCTCCCATTCGTTCAAAAAATAAAATTATATAAATAAACCTTTTTTTATTGGTTGGTTAGAAAAAACAGTTTAGCAATAAGCCCACGAATGTACAAATATGATAAATAAAATAAATAAAAAACTAATATTTGTTTTAAGGATTTTTATCCTCTGCCAATGAAAGATTAAATCTAAGTTGAATAAAAAATAAAAAAATAAATTCTGATTTGCGACGATATAAAAAAAAATGGAAAGTTATCCTATTATTATTATATTTTGGTAAATAATTATCAAAATACTAAGTGAAAAATGATATTCAATAAATTTCCGCACTTTTTAATGTCATAAACTACGTTACATTGACAGCAATTATTTGACTTCCACAAAAATTCAAATGTGTAATAGTTGTGTCGTATTTTTATAGCCCATTTGAATCTAACTATGAATTCATTAATTCGATATTGGTTCGAAGTGAATTATTTTCTTAACTGTTTCAACTTAATATATCTGTGGTTTTAACAATAAAACCAAAAAGTAATTTTTGTTTCTGAAAAGTATGGACATTAAAGTGATTGATACGTATTTCACTTAAAGATTCTTCTCATCGTTTCTTTGAATCCCTTAAAATAAATATGTGTATATTTATGTTTTTCTTTTTAAATGTTATTACTATTTTATTTTATTTTTACATCTGAGCATGTTTTTCATTCTTTATTTCAATTCTTAATTTTTAATTACTTTTACAAATTTTCTTCATTTTTAATATTATTTCCATTTGTAAATAATTAAAAAATTTTAATTTTTAAACAACTTTCATTTATGTTTTTCTTTTTCCTTCTCTTTTTTATACTTTAAACTTTGTAACTGTACTGTATGTTTCCTGAATTAAAGAAAATAAAAATAATAAATAAATAATAAAATATGTAGGTTTTTGATATCCCACCTCACCTTATATGTAACAGGCCTCGAGTGATTTTGAGAAAACTAGGAATTGGCCGATTCTTATTCATTGAATTCGAACTTTGTATGCATATTTAATTTGGTGCTACATCTAAGTTATCATTTTAATTAATTTAACTCAACTTTAACACTTTTTAACTCAAGACAAGATCGGGACTTTTTTGGTTTAAGTTTACAACGATTTAAACGAGCACTAAATAAATAGTCCAGGTTTTGTCTTGATGTCCCTTACGTTTGTCAATGCTTTTTTTCTTTTTTTTCAATGTTTTAAACTATTCTTTTATTGCAATATTTAAACCCTATAAATTGTATACATGGACAATGTCCGTCAATAAATAAATAAATAATACATAAACTAATTTATAACTGATATATATTTTTTGAACCGAGTTATGTTGAAAACGGTTTTCTGTTTAAATAAATATCTAAATTAATTACCGGATTGATTCTAGTGCCAAGATATAATGCAAAATGGTATGATATTAGATAATAACATGTTGTGTCAGAAAGTGGCAACTTATCTCATCAGCTGTGACAGAGTCATCTCAAGTCGCCAAGTGCCATGAATTATCATATGGTGTGACATATTTATTCACTTGTGTAGGTACACGAAATCATTTATTATGATTTCAGAAACTGCGTCAATACAAGTAGGGAAGGTGACATATTAAGAAGACGACATTGAATGTACAAAGTATTTAATAACGAGACATCCGTCGTATTTATTTGAATCCGCATTTAAATTTCACAAAACTTCACTAAAAAAAACCTAATCAAACGATACCCGTTTTGCGTATAAATTTTAAGGCTTATTTTTTTTAATATCATAAAGATTACTCTTGAGATGTTTTACATCGTAAACACCACAAATCAAACTGACCTTTATTATTATACTGATGGTTATGAAAATGGTCCTGTGTACAAATTTGTCTAGTAAATTGTCGAGCATTTTCCAGATTCAATTCCAGAAGGCTTACGTCCACTTTCACCATAAAAAGTTGAGTTAAAAAATGCAAATAATTTTTTGCGTTCTCGTCGAAATTGATAAAATTTGTAGCTTTAAAAGCAGACCGTTTTGACGAAAACCCAACTATTATTCTACTTTATGTATTAAAACTTTATCTTTTGTGGTGCAACGGGCTCTTAATGAAGTAAATATAAAATGAAAAAATTACAACAGACATGGAGAACATTTTAGAGAAGGGAATATGGAAGTCTGGGCATTTACAGAACTTATGACCTGTCGTTGGCTGATTTAAGTGGCCACTTTACACACTGTGTAATATTCACCATTTTGCTTATGTTTGCACATCCATATTTCTTCTATTCTTCCAGCTGCTGATTTTAGTGAAGTTAGAGAGCTGAAACCTTTATTGTTGTGAAGAGATCATTTGATAGAATTATTTCACATACTAGGCAACGCCTGAAAAAAAAATTCTAATCGTTAAACTTTTTTTGATTTTTTTATAAATATTTGCGTTCTTATGATTTACCCAAAAATTTCATTTTGAGGGCCATTTTCAACGAGTTGTAAATAACTCACTATTAGAAAATGGGAATCAAGTTGGGGTAGAGTGGAATTCGAACCACGGACCTTTGAGCCGTGAGTCCGAGACACTAGCCACGGGACCACAACCAGATTCACTTCGTCTTAGACCAGTTGGTTTTATTATAATATTTTGAGCTTGTCCAAATTTTTGTAGACAAAATACTGGATTTCACCCCCTAAGGAGTCATTATGATTAACAGTGTGTAATGTGACCGCTTAAACCAGCCAAAGAGAGGTCATAAGCCCTGTTAATGCCTAGACTTCCATATTTCCATTTCTAAAATGTTCTCCATCTCTGTTGTAATTTGGTAATTTTAATGACTTAAGTCTTTTGTCATCATTCATTTGGACAAACTCAAAATATTGTAAATTTACAGTTAATTAACATAATTTTATGCGGTATATTTTATTTTAACGAAAGTTTGTTCATAAAAAAAAGGTATCAGGCATTTTTTTATTGAATTTTTGGATCGATAAAACTAATAAATTGGTTACAATCACCCTGCTAGCAATGCATAATACAATGAATATAATAATATACAATATATTTGTAAAATAGTGAAATCAGTATATTTTAATTAAACAACTCAAGTTATAGATTTTACGTAGCATCTGTTAGTTTTGAGAGCTTAACATTTTATGAAGATGTTTAAGACCAATGCAGTATATTTATTACAAAATCAACTTCTAGAATTTATATGACCGAATGTCACATATTAGAAAGCTGATATAACGACAAGTCTAGTTAATAAATCATCCAACGCTTAAAGCTCCAGAATACTATTTATCTAATTTCACACTAATTCCAAAACTCACCAGACATTTGGAGGGTGTATTTTTATAGATAAGTTGGCAAGAAGCCGAGGAAGCAGTAATATTTATCGACTTAAAGACATTTGCCGAGTTATATGAGTTTTGTTTAATCTATACGTTTATTTTAAAAAAATGCACAGATTGTCCTATTCAATTCAGAATTTCAAAAATATTGAAAGAAATCAATAGTAACACTAGTTTGTTTACTAAAACAACTTTTGTCCCAGCTTCCATAAAACTATAGTGGGTATCCGTGTACAAAATTTGCTTAAAAAAAGAAGGGAAAAATTCTAACTATCCAAAATTATATTATATTCTGTTGTTGACTAATACTGTTTGGATTTGGATCTAAAACGGAAAATGTTAATCGTATCATAAAGCGTTATTTACAACAATTTATCCTCAAAAAACGAAGTTTATTATTCTTTTTTAATTCTTGTCAAAATGTTGGAAAAAACAAATGTTGGTCTTTTAAATCCAAGCTATAGAATAAATACAAGGATTATTTTTTCAAAATATCTTTTAGATTACGCGCTGGCATTTTCTTATCCTATTTTATTATTTATATCTAATTCAGTCTCCAATATCCAATATTCAGAAGAAAAAAATGACATTTGAAATGTAATTTTAAGAGGTAACAATTTATTATCAAATTTTATAAAATGAGTTTTTTTTATGTGTGATTCTGCAACTCGGTTTGTTTAAAGTTTATGTTTGAATATTTTTTAAAAGAGACAAACAGCAATAATTATCAATGTTTTACAGTATTTGATACATTTTATACCGAATTTATTGTCTATCGCGCAATGTTGAAAAGCTTAAAAATCAGTTCAGTTCAAAACCGAGTTGTGGGAATCTGGTCGTTAAAGCTAAATGACCAAGTAGCTTGTCCACCACATACAGCACACCGCATCAAAGGACGTAAGTCTCCTTGGTGGGTCCACAAATACGGAAAAACTGCTCATTGCCGAACGAGAAAAGCTGCCCGAAGGAGCTCTCTGTAATATGGTAGCCTTAACATATTTGTGCTGAAATAAGGTAATCCAGAAGCACACAATGCGTACTTAATTGGATTATAAAAAGAGGTAAGCAAAACCTTCACTGACTAGGATGAAAATGATTAGACATGATTGATTCGGCAAAATGATTACAATATTAAATGCCTTTTCATTCTTTTTGGAAGCCACCAGCTCTGTATATCCGACAGGACCTATAAAAGGGCCGCGGATAGTGGCGAGAAGCTCCATTCGGTAATCGTAGAGACGAGAGAAAGGAACAAGACTACAATATATGTTCAGGAGATTGATTTGGATATCCGCAGCAGCACGAAGGGGAATCAACAATATTAATAACGAATTATTTGTCATTAAATTTACCAGGACCTGAAAAAAACTGCGTAGTCCAGTAATCAGAGATAAGCTAAAAAGAGTTTAATCGCTGACGGATTAAATGAAAAAAAGAAAGGTAACCCTCCCTGTAGGCGAAGATTCCCATAGCGATTGCCAAGCATCAATAGGAACATTTAATAACCTTTTTTATATCTGATTGAGACATTCCTTCAGTTGGAAGAACGCTTTCTTTTTAAGTGGAAATTCGTGGATCCTCGCTGGACCTTTGGATCCAAAGGAGAACTGGGAGTACATCCGTCGAGCACGATATGCTCTAGCAAGAGCCAGAAGAGATTGCATTAACGGCATGGCATCTAAAATAATATAATTTAATTATGTGAGTTATGTCAAACATCACCAATTTTATTATGAGAGGTGTTTCTAAATCACACGCCATTTTCCATCACTGTCCAAACGCCCAAGATTTAATCTCCCCTCTTTTCTTTCACCGACTCGCGGTAATGGATGCCAAAAATCAGATTGTTTGGAGAAAAACTATTTTTAATATTTTCCCTTCCAAATCCCACTGTCAAGAATAAAGGTGGTGGGCTTCCAAGTTTAACATATAAAAAAACGGTGGTTATTTAATTTATTTTTTTTAAAAATGAGAACCAATAACAGATTTCCATAAAGTCTACAAAGTTAGTAAGAAAATATAATACAACAAAAACAACAAATCATCACGCCGTTCCCCCGTAAGGGTAGGCAGAGAGGATAGAATGCCACATCACTCTATCATTGCATACAGATCTCGCTTCCTCTACATTCATACATCTTCTCATGCAGGCGCGCCGATTACTCCGACTTTTGACATGTCCACTTCAAGTATTTGTTGGATTTGGTCATGCCATGTATTTCTCGGTCTTCCTCTATTTCTGCATCCATCAACATTCGCATTGTAAACATTTTTAGCCGCTCTCTCGTTGTCCATTCGCTCTACATGCCCAAATCAGCGCAGAGCTCCTTTCTTGATTTTGTCGATAGTGCCCATCTCAGCCTTACATAATGTACGGATCTCGACATTTGTGCATCTATCGTACATAGTTTAACTAAACATTCGTCTGAGAGATCGCATTTCGATAGCATTCAGCCTACTTTCATCCTTGTTTTTTCGTCGGGACCATATCATTTTCTATATATATATAAATACATATAAGTTTATACATATAAAAATGTTATTTTCATGTATATAATTTTAAAAATCAAAGAATATACATTTTAAAAAAAAGAAAAGTTATTGCAAATGGGGCGGGATTGGGACAAGGATGTAAGAAGAAGGATAAGGATAAGAAGGATAAGGAGGAGAAGAGAGATGTACATATTTATTATTGTAATGTCCATTAAGTTACATAATGCATTTTTAGTGTCAATTTTAAATCTGACAGAGTGATGTTTGTGTGGGCTATGTCTTTAAATTTTGTATTGTACACTGAAAAAGCCCTACGAAAAAAAGCATTTTTAACATATGATATTTTTTTTAAAGTTGGGGTAGAGTGGGGCTCGAACTTCGAAATTTAAATAATACATATGAAAATATTTTATTTTTTTTGTACTTCTTTTTAAACCAGCTCCTATCAACAATATTTTGAGTTTGCCCAGTTTTTTGTATCCATGGACCGGATTCAACCCACTTAGGAGTTATTTATTAATTTATTGCAAGGAGATGAAGAACATTTTACGGAAGAGAAGGAAGTATGGGCATTTACAAGGCTGACGACCAGTCATTGGCTGGTTTAAGAGGCCACTTTACACACTGTGTAACATTAATAATTCTGTCTATGTTTGAACATTCAGATTTTTTCGATTCTTCCATATGTTAATCCAATTGAAAAATATTTTCAGGCGTTGCCTAGTATGTAGGTGAAACAATTCAGTCATTGAATCTAACCCGCATCAATAAAGAATTCAAATCTTCTTCACTTCACAAAGATCAGCTGATGGAAGAACCAAAGAAATACATCATAGATCTTCAAACATAGGCAAAATGGTGAATGTTACACAGCGCGTTAAGTGACCATTTAAACCAGACAATGACAGATCATTAGCTTTGTAAATACCTAGACTTCCATATTCCATTTTCAAAAATGATCTTCTTCATTAATTCCTTACTTGTACTCAATGGTGCATTGGTACCATCACCAACTGCAGCGTTTGCCAATATTTAATAAAATGAAAGTAAGATTATCAGATTGAGATTTATTGTAACAGAGAAGAAAAAAAAATCGAGAAGATAGTATTTAAGTCTGGGCATTTACAGAGCTTATGACCTGTCAATGGCTGGTTTAAGTGGCCACTTTACACACTGCGTAACATTCACCATTCTACCTGTGTTTAAACATCCACATTTTCCGTAAAATATTACTCTGTAAAACTTCATGAACGTTCTTCAGATCTTACAAACTTAATAATCAATAATATTAATATGAATTAATGGTCGAATATCATAATTCAGTAATATTTAGTCGTATCACAGACATGGGAAAATTCTCGGTATGCAATGGAACGGAAGTCTTCTTACGTTTTTTGATGGCTAATATGTATATATGTGTAAATAACAAAGTTGAAGGGGCGTCTCCCCTCTACTTGAGGCGTCGGCGTTAGGACGCCCAAGCAAAAAGCTCGACGCGAGCTACCTTGCGACAGTTTAACGACAGGCGCGGACCATCCTAGTTCGGCGGTGAAAAACCTAGTTTGTTACCATCAGTTTAGTTTACCAAAATGCCGGTATGTTCTCAAGTGAAATTATGTATTAACCCAACATCATCAATGATCATCCTGTGAATACAACAAATAAAATAATGTGAATAGTAAATCATATTTTTCAATTCACTGAAATACTTGTTTTGTTTTTAAATTTCCTTGTCAATACTAGCTACTCAAAGTTTAAATCTACACTGTCTACTTCTTTCTCATTATTATTATTTTGAACGATTTTTCTGATATTTTAAAAATTTAAACGAGTTAATAAAATTACGTTGTATGTATATTGTAGTACCTTATCCAACACGTAATTTGTAATTGCCATAACGCTTTCGTTTATAAAGGTGTTAATTTTAATATGCTATTTATAGCGAAAGTTGAAAAAATATGAAAATTAACAACACAAAGTTTTTTAGTTGATTAATATGATTAACGAAATTCTTTCAAAGTTTTTCTCAAACTGTATGATTCATAAAATGTTTGCTATATTACAACAATTAGTCCTTTCCTTGAATTTTTTTTCTTTTGAATCTGCATAATTGTATATTTACTAACCGTATAAAAGAATTTGCTAATTGATTTGTGCATACGTATTTTTCTAGATTCATTCACTTTTGAATAGTAAAAGAAAATGGATAACATTTATATTTTATATTTATATATATTTACTAACCGAAGAAGGTAATTTACTAACTGATTTGTGCATACGTATATTTCTGAATTCATTCAGTTTTGAATATCAGTTTAAACAGTTAAAGAAAATAGATAACTTGAACAACGATCTGCTGACGTAGATCGATGTTTTGATCGGTTTCTGGTTTGGCAATGGTATTATATACTTGGAGGATATTTTGAGAGATGAAATAAGTCGGTTTTCTAAATAAAGCTCGGTTAACAAGGCGTAAACGGAAAGGATAAAAACAGAAAATGACCCCACTGACATATGTGCTTCCACTCATTTAATTGAAAGTACAAATACTGCATTTTCAGAACTATTTTGGTAACTTTAAATATCTGTAATAAATTTCCTGAAGCTTCTACACCCGCGCTCAGTGACATGTTTCTATGTCAACTGTATAAAATATGCAGATCTAAAATGAAAATACATTCGTGTGCAACATCTTATGTTTGAACACAAAATGTAAATGGCAGTCTATTTTATTAATTCCTTACGAAAAAACCACTTAAAATGTGTAATGTCATAGGCATTATGATTCGCTCTTGAATCGGTTTTTTTTTAAAATTATTACTGACGTAAATTGAATCCTTATGGTATTTTGTGGTTTGTTTTATATCAAAAAACTTCTTAACTTTAAGAGAGTATACTGTTCAAATTTCTGGATGATATAGAATTTCGCACATTTGAAGATTTGTGGTATTGGATATTTTGTTCAATCGATTTCATGTTTGGAAACCGCGTGTTGAAATTTACAGATCCGTAGCTTGGACCAAGAAAAGGAAGTGTTGTGCTGGATTTACAACGTTCTTGGGGAACCCCTTCCAGGCACCCCTTACGAAGATGTTCTGCGTGATGGAATCGTTCTGTGTAAACTCATCAACAAGATTGCCCCCGGATCCATCAAGAAAATTCAAGAAAAAGGAACTAACTTCCAGTTGATGGAAAACGTTCAAAGGCAAGAAATTTCTTAAAATTATCTTCGGTTTTGTTAAATTTAAAATACAATTTATGTAGATGAAAAGCTTTCGGTGTTTTGTTTACAAAGTCTCCAATCGTAATGAAGTATTTCGGTTTTGTTTAGGTTTCAAGCCGCCATTAAAAAATACGGTGTACCCGAAGAAGAAATTTTCCAGACGGCTGATTTATTTGAGCGCCGAAACATCGTCCAAGTTACATTATGTCTTTATTCACTTGCCAGAATCGTAAGTATTAATAAATTTACTTTTACATAATTTCTAACAGGTTTTTCCCAGCCGCCTACTAAGTTATAAAACGTTGGAAACTTAATTAAGTATGGAGCTTAGAGCGGTAAACGTTGTTTAGATATTCGCATCTTCAAACAAAAGCTGTTAATGTTCAACATTTATTAACTGCGAACGAAAAATGACACAGAATTCCTTAAAATTCAACAAGATTAGGTGAATTTCAATGGTTTTATTTCATCCAGATATAAAGTCAGATATTTAAAATAACGAATCATATAAACCATAGAAATAAAATTGTTGATTCTTTCATTTTGCATATCACGCATTTAAACGAAAAACTTACATGCATGCACAAATAAAATCATATTCGTTGTTTTTTTGTCTGTGCATATTTAATTGCAAATAATGAAAAATCTGTGTAGATAATTATTTAAACTACAGTTTGTTATAGAAATGAGTATTTCTCATAATTTTATCACATTAATACAAAAAAAAACATATATTTCATTCAATATTTTGGATTTTGTTTTCTCTTATTTCAATTGATTATTAACAGAATAAAAAATGCACAATATTTTTTAGTTAGACGACATTTAGCCGAAAAAACTCTATTAATTTGAAAAAGCATTAAATAATGTTTTTTTGTTTATTATTTTCGGATTGTCAGAAGGACGTATTTTTTTTGCAGACACAAAAACATCCTGAATACACGGGACCCGGTATGGGACCCAAGATGGCAGAAAAGAACGAGCGTACCTTCACAGAAGAACAGCTCCGAGCTTCTGAGGGTCAAATGAACCTTCAAATGGGATTCAATAAAGGAGCTTCGCAATCCGGCCACGGAGGCTTTGGCAATACTCGTCACATGTAGAACCTTATGCACTCCTGATACTTGTTTTATTAATATTTTACTTTTAAGCTACTCCTACACTTATTATTTTATTTTATTTATTCAAAATCGCTTTTTATTGTTATGATAGCTTTATTTTATATTATAATAAATCTGTTCTCTTTTACACACTGACAGAATACAAATGAGTTTTTTTTACAAGCACGATTCATTTGCGCATAACGTTTTGTGCCTTTATTTCATTCACATAAAATATAACTTGCAATAATTTCAAAGGCAAAATAAGCAACATTAAAAAAAATACATGCATCATAAACATACATAACAATAAATTTATTATAATGTACATATTTTATTATACATTGAGTTACGTACGTATATACCTACATTATATTTTTTAGATTATTAATTACTTTTGCATGCGGACTATTTTTTTCATTAATTATAATACTAAAGCTAAACTAATATGGCAATAAACAAACAGTTATCAAATTATTTCTAATATAATAATATGTACCTTTAACGTTAACAAATATTACATCATTTGCACATACAATCGATCACAAACACACACACATACACACACACACACATAAACATACACAGAAACGCGAACACATAAACGCACACGCATACGCACATAAACCCGCCCACTCTCACTCTGACGCACACCCACCCACACGCACACTCACCCAGACGCACCCTCATTTACTCGCAGCCTCACACTCATGCACACTCACCTCACATTAACGCACCCTCACACCCACCCACCCTCACACGCTTACGCAAAATCAAATGCACTCGTGTACAATGTGTATGTATACACTTAAATTCGCACAATTAATATGAATTAATATGAAAAATAAATTAAATATTTAGCACAAATCTCAAACATGGACATGTGTTTTCACACCCTTAAAATACGTTTTTTTTAAAATACATGTTATTATTTACTCAAATATTTAAATTTTCCGACCATTTCTTAAAAGTCGTAAATAACTTGTGCTGGAAAAACGGAAAACGAGTTGTGGTAGAGTGGGATTTGAACCTGGGACCTTTGGTCCGTAAGTCCACAATACTACCACGGGACCACAACCCTGTTCATTTGTATAAATAGTACTCACAAACATACACACTTCCAGTCCAAAGCACGCATATCACATTATTGTATATCGCACAACGCATCATTTACTTACCGTTTAACACACATACACACGTATAAAAACACTCCTACACAAATCACATTAATAAACATACACGCACATAGCCCTAGAAACACACATACATATAACAAAACGCACATACACTTACACTTTCAAATACACTTACACACACATACACTCACTTACGCATACACTTCACAAACACTTACAAGTACATTTACACATAAATATACATTTACATTTACACCAGCACATACACTTACACATACACTTACAAATACACTTACACATACACTTATACATACACTTACTCATACACCTACACATTCATTTACACAAACACTAACACATTAACTTACACAAACACATACACTTACACATACATTCACCCATTCACTTACACAATCACATAAATACACATAAAAATACAAATACACATACACATACACATACACATACACATACACATACACATACACATACACATACACATACACATACACATACACATACACATACACATACACATACGCATACGCATACGCATACGCATACGCATACGCATACACATACACATACACATACACATACACATACACATACACATACACATACACATACGCACACACACACACACACACACACACACACACACACACACATACACATACATATACATTTATACAGAGTTGTATACATACACTTACGTTTACACACCCACTTACATTTACACGTACACATACACATACACTTACACATCCAATTACACATACACTTACACATACACTTACACATATACTTACACATATACTTACACATATACTTACACATACACATATTCAATTACGAATATTTTCAAAAACAAATTACAGGTAATAACCTACAAGTTACTTGACCAGTTTGATACTAATATGTAATATGTAATTGTAACTCATATTTTTATTTGCTTTTTTCCACACAATGAATGTTTTTATGTACATACCAACAATCGGTAAATTTGTAGATTTAGATATATTTTTAAACCTTACATTTTATGATGCACACTAATGTTATAACCAAAATAGATTTAAGTATTAAATTAAACATAGAATATAATGTTTGTACAAAGGAAACTTTTAATAAAAATGGCAATAGTATTTAACACCAATACAAATTGCACAGTAACTCGTAATATAGTTTTATTAACATCCCCAAAACCCCCTGCCAGCAAAATGTAAAAAACCCGTAAATACTAACACTAAATAGATTCTTTAAATTAAGAAATGTAACTAATATAAAACTTATGTAAAAATGCAGGCGGTATAGGTTAAAAACTCGACATTTTTATATATTTTTTTATTTTTTTTATAAATCATACCATAATACAAATCATTACATTCCCAGAATTTATCAAAATTCAATGAGGAAGTTCAGTGGGTTTTTTATTTGCTAATAGGCTACCAAAACTAAGCCAACTTTTTTTTTTTTTTAATTTATACTCATCACGACACTATCATTAGTTGATTCATAAGAATTTCTGACGAAGTTTAAAGAAGTTCATTTTAACCATTTAAATAGATGTTTTCGAGAAACTTTGCCGTTTAATTAAATGCTCTAATTTGTACAGCGTGTAAGAAAACATTTTTATATCTAATTTACCGTACAACTAAACTTCCTCATTTGAGACAGAAATAAAAAACATGTTTGTTACGAGAGTTCAAATTACGTCAACAAAGGCACATAAAAGAAAAGGTTTGTTTGTTTATCAAATAAAAAAATAAAAACAAGCCAAACATATTAAGCTTTTGAATATTTGCATTTATAACATTAATGAGTGAAAACACTCCAACGAAGGGAATTTAAAAGTCTAAGCATATGATCTCAAGTTAGCCGGTTTAAGTTACGCCACAACCTGTATAATATATGTACGCTATTCTGCCTACGTTTGAACCTCTATCTTTTCTCAACGCTTTCAGCTGTAGACTTTTGTAAAGTAAAAAAGCTGAAACCTTTATAAACGTGAGCATGGTTGAGATCATATGTCTGAGTTGTTTGTCTACTACTTAACACACCTTAAAATACCTTTCAATGTTTATACTTCACCTTATACCATTTAGTTTCATCAACGATATTTAAAGTACGACCAAATGTTTGTGGATATGGTGTTGAAAAAATTTAAGAGAAAGGTTTATATTTAATGTAGAAGTTCTTAAGAGACGCGTTTGAGAATCGTTTTATCAACAAACAAACAAATTCCAACTTTTTATCGAAATATTTATTTTTGGGGGGCATTTATGCTAGTTGTAAATAACTCACAATTAAAAAATAGAAATTAAGTTGTAGTAAAGCGGTCTATATGTTATTTACTGTCAATTAATTCCGAAAAATTTCATTGTAAATAAAATATTTAATTGACTAATCGTCTCTTTATGAAGAATCTCGTTAGAGGGTAAAACCGATAATTTTACCATATATTTTTTTCTACAGAGATAAAGCTGTTGAGAATATAAAATTCTTGGCATTTATATAGCTTATGATTTGTTATCGGCTGGTTTATAAAAAAGTATAAGCGTATTAAGTTTTTAACTTGCTGGTACAATGATTATTTTTTTAATTGATATAGATTGCATCAGAGATGAAGAACATTATGGAGAATGTAGAAGTTTAGCTATTTACAGGACTTCTAACCTGTCATTGGTTGGCTTAAGTGACTACTTTATGTAGGGTAGAGTGAGGTCTAAAGTAACACTGGTTCAAAGTCACAACGCCCCTCCCTGCTCTCCTGTAAATAATATTGAGAAGCAGAATTCGTAGCTTGATTACTGTACTTAAGCACTTTACTTTATAATTCACTAATTTACTGTGTCGCAAAGCGCACGTATAATATTAGGCAATATTCATAATTCAAAGCTTGATGTAGGTATTTTATTATATTTTATATAATGTGGTTAAAAACTGATGTAATCAGTTAAATTTTCAGTAAACGTCTTACTTAAATTACTTAATTTTCGATGTCAGTAAATGGTTTTAAGGTATTCTTTATGGTTTTTGTAAAATTTAAATAAAACTTTAAAAACGTAGTTGGGGTCATTAGTAAGAAAATTAGTAAATCCAGAAAAATTTCAAAGAGAATATCGTAGAACATTTTTAAAAAAGCGCTTTTGCTTGATGCGTATGGAAACATAATCAACTAGTCGTCCTGAAAAAGAGTGTGTATAATGTATTTACTGCAAAAAATGGACTCACGAAGAATACACTATAGCGGAGGCAAACTATGTATGTCACGATTGTGAGTCTGATTAATGTTTATATTATTTTTTTAATATTTTAAGTTGTTTATCGTTTCTGAGAATTAAATTTGTGATGGGCACCGTTTTTCTTTTCTTTTGGATTCGATTAATACTCGACACGTTACTTTCGATTCCACTATGTATTTCTTTAGACCTTTAGGTAGCGGGGTCCACTTGTCTAAGTTTTCTAAAACCTTCAATTGTTTCCAAATTATTATGAGGAAGCAAACATTTAAGAGCAGTTTGAAGATCCGTGTTTCCTCAATACTTTCTTCTGTTGATTTTTTGTCAAGAAAATGAGTTGAAACCACTGATGATTTAGGTTTTCTTTAAAGCATTTATTTGATAAATATGTTGAATATTCCCTTTACAAAAACTGGGTGCGTATAGGAAAAAAATGATAATGACAAAACTTAGCCTTTTGTTACGTAAACATGGCGATTTTATGTTTAAAATATGTGTATTAGGAGCTTGTTGTCCCCTCGATCATTTGACAAAATTCCAAAACCTTAGAGGTCACTTAAGTAAAGATGGTAGATATTGGTGTCAAAAGATATAGTAGTCTAATTATGTTCCTTGATATATCTAAGCGGATATTGCGGTGAGAAATATTGAGAAACGTTGTCACGAATTAACAACATGCGAGTTG
The DNA here is from genome assembly GCF_059751315.1 of Micrasema longulum. NCBI lineage: Eukaryota > Metazoa > Arthropoda > Insecta > Trichoptera > Brachycentridae > Micrasema > Micrasema longulum. Next base: position 394,662 of record NW_028278782.1, read on the forward strand.
TTGACATAATATCTTTAGTAATCGGGAAGTTAAAAATAATTATATGATAAAAATAATCAAATCTATTTATGCTAGCATATAAACTGATTAAAAATATTATTGATCAAACCAACAGCTCCGTAAAGAAGTATACAAATTAAAAATTAGTTTCAGGCATTGTATACTAGGTCAAATACTTTGGTGGAATTTTACTCTTATCGATAAAGGTTTCAGAACTTTTAAGTATCAAATAAAAATAGCTGTTCAAACATAGGTAGGGAAGTCAATTTCGCTCCATTATGCTCCATGAAATGATCCATCGTGATGCTGCAAACACAGTCAATATAATTATAATTCTTATTCAGAGGCCCACCTGGTATTGTCGCAGTACACAAATAATAAGTAAAAAAATTGAAAGCCGTTAAAATTTTCATGCAATATATGCTGACCCCTTTTACTACATATCTACCGACGCAAGTGTTCACTTTTTAATGATGTTCACTATTGAACCAGATTTCTCAACGAGATGATATTCAGACAAACATTAAAAATAAGTGACAAAAACGATTTTAAATTCCATTAAATTAAATATTTACATTTTCAACCAGTTACAAATTTGTAATTGAATTAACATACTTTAGTTTTATATTTTTTTAGATGACAAAAATAAAGAAGTGTTCAAAATAATTTAATACGTCTTTAATTATTATTCTTATTAAAAATAACTTACTAAGCGCCATTTTCGTTATATTTGTATTTCCTTGAGGAATATTTATTATTTTCTCACCAAATTTAAATGACTAAAATAAAGTTAATGAAATTACATTATTCAAATTGAATTATTTTTGACATCGCGAAAATAATTCAGTTGCACCCTAAATAACATGTTTGTTATATTATCATTATCTTATAGAAGGCTTGGACGTCCGATTTGACTAAACCAAGAGGACAGATTCATCAAGGACCGTAGGGCGGACTAAATGAGGCACCGAGGGCCGAATTTACTAGCATATAATTATTATTTTTAATTACTGATTCCTCACTATTCAATTTCAATCGTTTACTTATCGAACTTTGTCATATATATTTCATATACCTATATGTGGTTTTGTGTAGTTTTAGCAGCATTGTTTTGAGTGAGAGACTCTTCTTTATTACATTTGAATTATTCCAAACAGCAAAAAATAAATTGTGATGCCAATAGAGGCGATATTTCTCGGTGCCATCAACCGAGGCCCGTGAGTCCAATCAAACGAGGCCCGGAGGTCCGATCACATAATCGGGCGAATTTTCTAGCATGTGGCAGTCGATGTTACAATGACTACGATTTTCGGTCAAAGAGGATTGGTCTACTTCTCGATTGAAATGTACAACCTATTTCCATTCTCCACAAGGACAATTAGTGAGTACTCACACAATAAAACTTCTATCAATAAGTGGATAATGGAGGTTGGTTACACACGGATTGATGAGTTGTTCAGGCCAAATAGGTCAAACAAAGTTATGATTGGGATTTCGAATAATAATTTAACTAGTAAATCTCTATAATATCAAAGATGCGGGTAAGAAATAACTAAACAGCGGCAGAATAGAATATAAGAACAATTAATGACGAAACAACAACATTCCTTTTACTCAGCAAAGTATAAATCCTTTTTTATAAGTTCGTGGCTAGTGTCTTGGACTCACGGACTAAAGGTCCGTGGTTTGAATCCCACTCTACCCCAACTTGATTCCATTTTCTTCAGCGAGTTATTTACAACTCGTTGAAAATGACCCTCAAAATTAAATATTTGGGTAAATCATAAGAACGTAAATATTTCTTTTTTAAAAAAAAGTAAAAAGGAAGTAGTACCCTTTATGTAAAATTTCTTAAATTATGTTTTTAAAAAACTTTTTTTGACACATTAATTTGTGGAATTATTTTACGAAAAACACTCCATTGAAGATGTGTATCTAAACAGCAGTGCGAGTCACTGAAGTTTCACGAAATATTCATATATCTGACCACTTGAACCAACCAATGACTCTTTGTAAGCCCTGTGAATGCCTAGATTTCTATATTCCCTTTTATAAAATGTTATTCATATCTTCATACATAAATATCAATAACTCCCTACGGGGTTGAATCCAGTCCTTGTCTACATAAATTTGGCGTACTCGTAACATTGTTGTTAATAAAAGATGTCTATTGCATTATGACTCATCCTGAATCATAACTGAAAGATTTTTATTAACATCCGTGAGAACTGATCTTGGCCCCGTTCAATAAAGGATTTGAATAGTAATTAAAAAATGCCAGCGGAAAATCATTTTTCCTAATTTTCAGAGGAAATCGAGCAGGCACAACCTGATTATGGTTTCCGTATGCAATTATTCGGACTGGTTTTACGGCTGCGCACTGCGTAAATATATTCAATTGTACCCGTGGAGAAAGTTACAGACTATTGAACCATACAGCAATAACAATTGCATGCGGCTAGTGTGTGCCTTCAAACTCTTCTTGGGAATATGCAATAGATTAGATTATTGATGAAATAGATGCAAAAGATAAAATTTCCACCAGAAAATTATTCCCAATGAACGCTCAACCGAGACCAGTGTTATCTGACTTTTTACGAGTACTCCAAGCTAAAGGTTTACGCATCACTTGTCTAATTTTATTTCAATTTGAATGCGTATTTAAAAACTGTACTGAATCGGTACTTCATATAAGGAAATAACGGACTCGATAAAAAATAACAGAGGAGAAAACAACTAAAAAAAAAAAAAACACACCATTTTGATATATTGAGTTTTTCTACTGACATTTCTTGGTGGAACTGCATTTTAATTATAATAATAAAAATACTTTATAGTTTTATTCCACTTTTATTTATAATTATTTTATCACCAGTCTGACGATGTCAGTCACGACGAAGCCCGGTCACTGGTAAAAAAATTATAAAATAATTTTAAATAAAAGTGGATAAAACTATAAAGTATTTTTATTATTATAACACCATTTTGACATAAAATACGTAACTTAACAGTAACCAAAAATGCTGACATAAACAAAAATAAAACCGGACAATAACAATACTACCACATTAAAAAAGCAAAGAAAAATGCGGTACTGTCAATAAATACTCTACAATGAACTGAAACTCTACAATGACTTACATGACTACTAGAAAAGTTATATTAGAGACAAATTTAAAATCAACATTAACAAGCATATAGCAAGCGAGACATAACATGACTCGACCTACAATGTGTTTTCTCAATGGATTTCTAAAAGTTATAAATAAGTAAGAAAATATTTCAAAAAATGCTCTTTTGTAGGAAAATGCAGCTAGGCACAAGTACCTTTTATTATTTAAACCATGCACAGATACTTAATATATTTAAAATTCAAATTAAGAAAATATTGGTTACTCTCGTTAACAAATACAAATAATGATTGGATGAAGTAGTGTTTAGTCATTAGACAGTCATTGATCATTATATCAAATTTATCATAATGTCCGAAATACCAATTAACTCACCTATAGAATATTTTTAAAAACTGATGCATAAAATGATTAAAACATGTATCAGAAAAAATGTGTTTTATTTGTGGATAAAAAATACAGGTTTATAAAGATTGCAATCCTTTATAAATAACACACATTCTAAATTGTCACGACAGTGAACTGAAAAAATTGCCGACTTTAAACATTTGATTGGAAAATGTAAATAACTTGAATGTGAACATTATGTGCATGAACCGAACATAAAATGTTTTATTAAAACAAATTGTGAAAAAAATATTAAGGCCGATTTTTTTTAGGTTCCATAGTAAATTATTTTTTTAAAAACTTTCAAGTGTATTTTTGTAATTATGTTCTTAACTCAGAATAATCTAATATACATAGTGATAGAAGGATTTTGGTAATAAATAACTGAGAAATCCAAATTTTGATTCAATTGTGCCCAGTCACAAAACTTGTAGCATAAATATACTTTAGTCAAGGACATTGGAAAATAAATCAATTTTAATCTACGCCAGGGTCATAAGCCCTGTAAATGCCTAGACTTCCATATTTCCTTCTCAAAAGCGTTTTCCCTCTCTGTTGAAATAAATTTAAATTCAAATTTAATCTATTCAATGAATAATATTCGTAAAATGAATTCAACTTTAGCTAAATAAATCTGCATTCTCTAAGAAAAAAAAATGTGGGAGTGATTATGAAATTTTATAAAAGTATGACTAAAAATAAAACAATGTGCTGTTCGACAATTTTTTTTGCAAAAGCATAAAGTTTTATAGGACCATACTATTTATTTTGAAAGCTTTGTATCTTAATCAGATAGCTTCTTTTTATTTAAGTAAGTTAAATACAAGAAATAAAGATACATATACTCTGAGGCGAAATCAAACCTGATTTAAAATGTATCAGAGACGAATCCGTAATTTTCAGTGTGCAAAGACTTGCATGGAACAGAATTTCCCTTCTAAGAAAGGCGTTGCAGTTCGTCCCTGTTTTGTCTACTTGCAATTTCAATGGAGGTTGTATTACACAATATTACACATTCTACAATTCTGCACAGCAGAGTAACCTGATGTTAGTAAACCCGAGGCAGTCCTTCAAACATGCTGCTTTTCACAAGTTCCACACATCAAATGTTAACTGGAATGTCAACAAAGTATTAAAGAGTCACCAATTTTCTGAACCTCCGTTTTATTGGGACAACAAAAAAAGATAAGGAAGTCCGAGCAACAGCCATAAAGTTAAAAATATATTCGAAATGTTTTTCCTGGAAATAGCGTCTGTGTTTATTTTACTTAGTTATGCAGAGGCGAGTGAAAAATATTTTAGAGAGAAGCGTGAGTATTAAATCAATAATAATTATTGAAAATTTTACATCGTAGCCGAAATTAAATAAAGAAAATTATAAAGCGTGTAATTTTGTAATTTTCATTAAAATAGCCTACTTTTACATGTTTTTATTGCAAAATGGCGCAAAAAACACAAATTTATTCATAATAATAAAATGTAGTTTGAAAAAAGTTTTCTTTACTTTTCTTTTTATTAATATCTGTAATTGATACCATTACTATGTAAGTAAATGTGCATTCATTATGTACATAAACGTAACTATAACATACTTTACTGGGTAACGTAACCTTTCTTTATAAATGGTGCTTTATTTTCAATATAAATGTCTAAGATAGATACTCGTACATAACGCTAGGTATCGTTTTTTCTATTTTATACAAAAGTATTTAGGATAATGAATTGTGTATCATTGAATTGCACGTACGATTTGTTTATTGCAGCAAACTTCATAAAGACTTGTTACAAAAGCAATCCCCATTTCGGAGATTGTTCCAGAGAAGCTGTGCAGGGAATTTTCGACGAATTGAAAGATGGTAAGTTGATAAATTCACTATTCAATATTGCTTTGTTGACATTCGTATTTTCTGTGTTTTAATTATTGATAGGGCGCGAATGTTTAGATGCGTCAAAAAATAAAACAAACAGATCATTTAGAAATTTCGTTTTTCCCAGGAATTCCAGGCATCGGAATTTCACAATTAGACCCTTTGAAAATCCCTAAAATTAGAATTTTACAAGGTGAAGGACCTGTAAGCGTCAATGCAGCCCTGGATGACGTCACAGTTAAGGGTTTCGGAAATACGAAAGTGCTTATTAGTGAGTAAGTACATGTTATATTTTACATACTTTGTTTATGTCTAAGATACTGAATAATTGGCTATTTTTTTAGGCCTCATAAGCTACTATGAATAAGGTGTATTATGTTGGTGCGTATTTAAGTCATTCTGAAAATTAAAGAAAAATTATCTCATTTATCTGGTTTATACGTTAAGTAATCGAAATAACAATAAAAAAGTTCTGTGCTATGGGAAATTGGATAAAAAAATTCTTGCACGCGGTAACAATTAGAGCATTTAATTGTTCGGCAAAGTTTCTCGAAAATATATGTAAAAAATATGACAATGATTTTTAAAAAAACGAACTACTTTTCACTACGTCACGATTCCTTTAAAATCAACCAATCAATTATAGTATTGTTATGTGTTGTGATATTTTAGATTTCGGGTTTCTGGTAGCCATTTTTTAACGTTTAGTGTATTTTTACGCAACGGAGTTCCACTTTTTAATATCAGCAGAACTCACCGACGAGTACTTGTGACGTCACGAGCGGAATAATGTCAAAATTACAAAACTTAAAAAAATAGTTACGATGGTAATAAAATACATTAAAATATATATTTTTTAATGGTTTTTGTCTATTTAACAAATAAATACAAAACAACCACAAAACTTCCTCGTTCTGATCATAGCTACCAAACAGTACTTAAACATTATGTTAGAATTTCTATCTTGATTACTGAAAAATATGAACAAGATCAATTATTAAATTGACTTACTCAAATTTTGAGATTGGCCCATTTATTACTTAAAATTGGTTAAAAGGGTACTACAGTTTACGGTTTTTTCTAGTACTCAAAGTTTAAATTAACACCAAAATTACCTTGGAGAATATCTTTAAAAAAATATGTAGTGTAAGTATATGTTTTGTTAAATGCTTCGAGCTAAATAAATCTTTATATGTTTCACCCACTTATAAAGGGTCTCCCAATACGGACTTCCGAACTTTAACAGTTGATAGTGGCTATATTGTTGAAGCTACATCTTTCAAATTGGCTGTCATATTCAGTTTGTTTTTTCAAATCACCATGGACGGATATAGCGTTTAACAACACGTGCAAATGATAAAATTGTTTTATCAAAATAGGTCTTCTGTTAGGGCAACGTTCCGCGCGCTTTTCTCATTTTACGGTCGCCATAGACGTCCTGCCAAGAAGATTATTCACAGTGTGGTGAATAATTTTAATCCACGGTTCACTAATTAATTAACCAACATTTGAACGTCAACAAAACGCAGGTTCTGCCGAAAACGTCGCTCCTGTTTGTGAGAGTGTTTAGGAGAATCCTAGGCAGTCAATTTCATGTCGCTCACAAGAACTTGGCCTTTCGCAGACCACAACTAGGCGAATTTCACGTCGTGACTTGGGTATGCACCCGTGCAAAATTCAACTGACCTAGAAACTGATGGTAAACGACCATAGACAACGACGTGTGTTCGCTGAATGAGCTCTGGAGCAGTTGGAAACTGACCCTAATTTTCATCGAAAAATCATCTTCAGCAATAAAGCTCATTTCTGGATGAATGAGAACGTCAACAAACCAAATTGTCGAATTTAGAACAATATTAATCCACATGACATCCAAAAGCGTCCAATGCGTCCTGAAAAAGTCACTGTTTGGTGTGGATTTCGGGCTGGCGGCATCACCGGTCCACATTTCTTTGAGAACAACGTTGGCCAGTCCATCACCGTCAACAGCGAGCGCTATAGAATGATGATTACCAACTTCTTTTCGCCTAAATTGGATGATATGGACACACACGACATGTGGTTTTAACAGGACGGTGCTACGTGCCATACAGCTCATGCTTCATTGGACACTCTGCAAGAGTGATTTTAGGGCATGGTGATCTCACGTGGAGGTATTGTAAACTGGCCACCGAGATCGTGCGATTTGACCCCGTTAGACTTTTTCTTGTCGAGTTATCTTTAGTCGTAGGTCTATGCGAATAAGCCAGAAACCACAGCGGCTCTCAAAGCATGCTATCGGTCAAATTCATCCATCAGGCTCAATCATGATGGAAAATTGGATATTTCGGATGCGCGCCACCCAGAGACGCCGCCGCGGTGGACATTTGAACGATGTTATATTCCATACATAATGGCATTCATAGACCTTTCTTACGAATAAAAAAATTCAATGATATCTCAGACACACTTTTTTTAAATTCAAATTTAAATATAGAAAGCGCTTAATGAAAGATCCTGTATAAAATTGAGGGGACAGATACTTAAATTAAATCAAGATTATGATAAATTGTAGTAATTACATAAATTCTATCTTTCACCGTTAAATAAGTACGAACCATCTAGATATTATAAAATAAAATAAAATATTTAATAAAAACGAACTACTTTGAACGACGTCACTAGTTCATTTGAATCAACCAATGATAATATAATTTATTGGCTGGTTGGAAGAAATTGCCATTTGGCAATAAGCCCGCCAATGTACAAATAACATTATGTACAAGAAGTTAAATAAATAAAAAAATAAATAATAAGAGAGTTGTGAAAGATTTCCGGTTTAAGGTAAGTCGACGGACCAGTAGGCAGAACTGACCGAGAAGAAGCGGAAGAGAACTTGAAACGTCACACGCGGAGCTATTTCAGAAATACAAAACTGTTAAAAATCATAGCGCTGATAATACAATACATGAATAATCCAAAAAATAATTTTTTGGCTTGGTTTAACAAATAATTTATTTTTTTAACCACTGAACTTCCTCATTCTTATGATTTTTTTGTTATAAAAAATCACACCTCTTGTAAAAACCTGAAACAAAAATTTTCTATTTTAAAAATTCTATGCTACAATGAAAACAAATATAAATAGTTTATTTGAATTTCCATATCCTCATTAATTCCATTAATTTATATTGACTATGCACCCGCGCAAAGCAATTTGAATTATTTAATAGGTTGATAATTTTTAAATCTGCTTGCTAAATTTAAGTGGTCTTTTTTTTCAGAGTAGATAGCAAAACGTACGACTTTTTCACTAGGATAAAAATCCCGCATTTGCGAATAGAGGGAACATACAACCTCAGAGGGAAAATTCTTCTAGTACCTTTGCTTGGCAGAGGAAAATGCTGGTTTGAACCAAGTAAGTATTAAACGATAAGACACTAAATTTAAGGAATAAGTTTTGCAAATAGCGGTGTGTAATAGATTCGAGTAATTGGGGTCACTGTCAAGTAAACACTCGAATGAATGCGGTATGCACTAACGCACTGTGCGCGACGGTACCATTGCATTGCACCTACATACGTACATATGAATTTTATAATTTTGAACAATAAATCTATTTTATTTTATTTTACTAGCGAAAATGTTATTTATCACTTCAGTAGATGCCTATTTCTAAGTAGATTATGTTAGCAACTTTACTTTCAGTGAAGTTTTAGTTAGGTAATTTCACACCTTGTCTCTCTCTCTGTGTTATGATACTCTGGTACTGGGACGCCTAACGCATATTCCAATACCGGATGCTCTAACGTCAGGAATGTCGTCAATGTGCGCTCTCTAGCGATTTATATTTCCCGCTTCTCTGCAGCTAGATTTCCTTATCTCTACGTTTTTCTGATAGCCTGGTACAATCATGTACAAACTGTGTATTGGCCATTTTGTATGGAAACTACCAAGAGAGAGTGTACGAGAGAGAGGACACGTGTTATTGTAGTTTTTTTTATTACTGTTACTTTATTCATTTAGTTCTACGATAATAATCACAGTCAAATATATTTAGAATTCAATATTTACTTTTTGTACTTATTCAAAATTATTTTCATTATTGTACACACTTGTCCCAATTTATAACAGCTACACTGTTAAATTTTTACATTATACCTATTTATCATATATTACATTATACCTATTTATCATATAATTTTGGTGATCAAAGTTTTACTCTGTTTTCAGCAAATATGGAGATCGACATTATCAGTGATGTGAAATTATATAAAAGAGATGAATTTACATTTTTCAATGTAACCGCAACACATGTTAAATTTAATATTGGAGGATTGACGTTAAGAATGAACAATTTGTTCGACGGCATTAAAACATTGGGTAAATTGCTTCTTTAATCTGTACTTAAAAATTCAACTTCAATTTGAAAAAATATATTCAGATTCAGAGTATGTAAAGCATTATGGCCCAAAAAATTAATTCATTCAGCGCCGGAATAGTTAAAATGCCCCTGTTTTATTTTAAATGCATACTTTTAATAATGTACAGAGCGATAGCGTAAAATATTGTTTTATTGAGTTTGTGTTTATGCTTTGCTTGTAATAAATTATCTGCAGTTGATTGAAGCGTTGCAGAGTAGATACATACATTTCAGTTATTAAGCGCGGGAAACAAATTTTAATGACGTCTCTCGATGCCAGGAAAGCGTAGGTGGTCAAAATTTCTTTGGAAATTGGCCAAAACTGTAAGTTTATAAATATTTCACCTATTTTCGGCCTGACTTCTCGAAATCTCTGTAGGTTGTGGAAAATATTAAAATTCTTCGCCTCATACTCGGTGATGCCAGTGCCATCTAGAGTTAGATAGAAAACTTACGCTGGTAATGTAGGGAAACCTTTTGCCACCGGCGCCGGCGGCGGCGTTAGTATCTGTTAGTATCGATTAGTATGTTTTTAATCCCCTCGATTATATGAGCTCCTGGTATTTTGACGTTCAAGTTGAGAGCGCTGAGAGCGGTGAGGGCGCGAAACTAGGCGTTCCGAAGGGGAGATTAATGAGGCGATCGCCAACAACATAGAGATTAGAATGTCGATCCAAAAAATAAATTCTTCTTTTTTGTTATACAGTAATTTTAAAGAAAACAAGTGAATTTAAAATTGCATCTAAAATATAAACAATTTATAGTAAAATATGGCTATCCAATTAAAACCTGCTAATAAAAACACTATTATTTAATTGACCTTACTATATGGTTTTTAAATATTATTATTACCTGCTATTTTTCTCATAAAATGTATGTAAAAAGGATATTGAATTATTTGCTATACTTATTTTGCAATTCGTATTTTGGTAATACGTTGATAAAAACTTTATGTTTGTAAAAAATGTTTAATTTCTATGAAAACGTTGCCTGTTAAAATTGTATTTTTATTCCGACAGAGGACAGCACGAACACCTACCTCAATGCCAACTGGCGGCCGGTGGCTGAATCACTCCGACCAATTTTGGCGCGAACCATAGAGGACATAATGATTGTCATACTCCAAAAGATTTTCCACACAGTTCCAGCCAATTTCCTCATAGCGGACATAAAGGAACCGAAATAGCTTTAAACTCGTAACAAAAATACCTTTTATAAGTGTAAATGTACCTAACATATATTTTTAAATACTGTTTAAACATTAAATATTTTTTTAACTAAGTTAATAATAATTTACAAAGTGTGGTAAAGAGAATTTATGTATTTGTGTATGTTATATTGCTGTTTTTACTTCTTTTTTTTCATATTTTTATCTAGTGGTGCAAATGGCGTTTCATCGATACATGATTCGCAATGAATATTTCATTAATAAAGGCTCGTCGAAAGGTTAAATGAAGGCTCGACGATAGTGAAAACATATAAAAGAAGCACTCATTAATGCACAAAACATTCAGTCCATAATTTCGATTGGCTTTTTAGCGCAATTTTATTTTTTGTCCATCCACGTGATTAGAATTATATATTGGATTGTGAAACAACAACAATTAGTACTATTGTCATGTATGCACTTTGCAAAAAAATACACTATTCAACAAAATAAGCCGAAAATTTGCACTTTTTTAACACTGATACCGACCGATTTTCGCGAGATAAAATAAGCATTTTCCACATACCTGCCACAAAGGACGACCAGGCATAGTGACTCGAAATACTATTTGACACTTGACACGAATTGAAGGTTTGCCCCTGGAGACGTTTTGAACTTGTTGGTTGAAATAACCGAAATGAAATGCCGGTTTTAGGTCAAACCATGTGTTTTATACGGCATGGGAAACAAGTTACTCTGTGTCGGTAGTGGTACCTACATATATATAGCTACACGGTAGCGTTGTGCAAGTATTTATTTTTATAAACACTCATCCCCGTGTTTACCGTCCATTGGTGATCGCTCTGCTCTAGTGGCGTAGCTGAGGTCAAATAGCGAATAAATAAGACGATTCAGGTAACTTAATTCATTTAAATAAACTAAGAAAAATTATAGTTATTGGGACAAAGAAGTGTATGAATGGTAAGTTTGTTTAGCAAAATAAGATTAATTTTTATTTAAAATGTGAAAAGCGCAATATTTCATCAATCATTAAATTATTTTTTATTGGACCGAAATAACATTACAATTAAAACAAAATATTTAGAGAGTCAAATCAGGACAACATATCTGACCAGATTTCGATCTTCGAAATGATCATGTTCAGCAGCCTGACTGCTGTTCCAATCGGCATAACCAGAGCATTATGGGACAATATACACAAAACTCATCAGGAGTTTTGAGATATAAATAAATAATATGAAAAATAATTGTATATTCCGATTAATAAATATAAAAATTTAATCAATCTGATACCATTTGATTGCTCTGGATATTTTATTTTAAAAATTCACACGTTTTCATTTTTAAATTAAAGAGAATGAATGATGTTCAAAATGTTTTTGATAACCAAAAAAAATATAATGGAAACTCTTACTCAAAATCAAAGTAATTTACTCAAAACGTTATGTACAAACAACCTACAGTAACATCAGAATGGTTTTCTCTGGAGTATTATTTTCACTAAGACAGCAAAAAGTAAGTACATGTCGAATGATAATTTTATAAAAGATAATCAGCCAAATTATGTCGTTTTTATTTATTATTTTATCGCAAATGGAATTAAATTATGTTTGGCCAATTTATTTTATTTTCATTAAAACGAATAAAATTAGCACAAATAAAAAAATTCATACACACAGTATGGAAAATGTTCAGAAGAGTTCTTGTAATTCTAATATATTCACGACATTTCATGTAAGAAAATTCTTCCAGATCTAAATTAAAAAGCAGTTTGGTAGGATCACTGTCGACCAGGTTGGTAAACAATCGCAGGTAGGTAGAACCTAGGTTGCAGAGCACATAGCCATTTATACAAATGCATTATTTTATTGTTTTTATGGTCAAGTTTTTAATAATAATTACAAAATCTTTTGGGATATGAATTCATTCTTAATTTGTTGCAGCAGAGGGAAAACATTTTTGAGAAGAAAATATGGACGTCTAGGCATTCCACAAATCCAGCCAGACTGCAAACATTTAGACATACTCAAAACATATATGAATTCATTAATTATTATTGTAACTTCGCCTCCTAGTAGTAAGGATTTTTAAAAGTAAAATTTCCTGTCAGCAGGAAAAATAATGAATCATAATAAACATGACAATCAATATCAATGCGTTATATTTGTTCAGGCCGATAAAGAATACAGTTCTGTGTGTAAAATAGAATCAGAAACCTGGACGAGTGTTTTTGACTCGATGCCGATAACTGATCTCAGGTAAAAATACTGAATAAGATAATTGAATGGAGATAAGTCTACATTGATGTGTAGTGGTTGGCGCATTCAAATACCATTTGAAAGGTCTCAGGTTCAATTCCTGGCATGGTAATCAAGAAATATTGATTTTACATGATGTTTACACTGCAATGTTTCATTATTCCTGAACTGGTATCTAAAGCATAAATAACATAACTTTCATGTAACAGATGTTCGAAGTAGGCTGCATTCGGTTTACAAATGCAGTGCCTTAAAGGTGTTGAAAGGGGAATGATGATGAAATCAATGCCTCTTGTTTAAATGCTCGAGATCATTTTTGCCAGGTGCCGAGTTAAAATATGAAACTTAAGTTTTTCAACTTATTTATGGTTATATTACGACATAATTTAAGTTAGTAAAACGACAAAAAGTTTATAAATAAACATAAGGGATATGTTAAAAAGTTTAAACTCAGATAAATTCATTCATTCAGATAATAAAACTGCACGTGTCGATACTAAAGTAAAGATGGTTGCTACTTCTACAATAACACAATATGATTTTCTGTTTTACAGAATATAAATACATATAAGTGCATAAAACCGGTCAGGTAATCGACCTACTTGTTGCAACATATCCGTCGAAAGGGAAACTTGAGGGCCTCTCAGTTTCCTTTGAATGCACAAAAGGAATCGCAAATTAAGGCAACATAAGTTTGAGGAGATACATCGATTCAAAATGCACTTCGCTGCAGTTTGCTGTGTGTGCATAGTATAGTGCATTGGTAAGATAGCGTGGAGGGGAATGCACTCCATGCACACACAAGGCTCTGTTCGCAATGGCGTCTCTTGTTGATATTGGCATTGCAAAAAATAAAATAAATGTGTTTGAATTGCGTGGAATATACGAATAACTTACAACTGGATACGTGTTTTTTTATAATTTTATTTTTTGCAAAATGTTTATCGCTTCATTTTACTTGCGATTATTGAAAAAAAGAGTAATTTCAATAATGGGTAACCGAAGTTAATAAAAATGCTTTGATTAGTATTTTATTACATTGGTTTAATGTGTTATAATATTTTTTGTGTCAGAATTTTCAATATATATATATCCATATGTCTGTCAATTTTAGGAAATAGGATAAATTTCTCTCTTTTTAGGTACCATCTTTTTATCCCGTATAAATGCTACCCGGAGCACACGCCACCGAGGAGACGACCATTTCACGCAAAAATGTTACTGCAAAATCCCACTTTTAATCATGATATCCTGATAGCAACGGGATTCCAGGCTACACGCCTCTGGCCAGCGCCTCTCAGTGACGTCACGGGACTTCTGTGCTTACTCAACTCCGGTAAACTTAGCATTCTGCCCACATTCTACTCCTGTACACTTTTCCTATTATATTTCTTCAAGAAAAAATGGATTTATTCATTTTTCTTGACAAAATGCAAATATTTCACGTAAACACCAATCATTATTTTCATTTCAATAAGGCCCATTTTAGGCGCACGTACAAATTGTTTCATAATATATGTGCAATTTTTTTGATTGATTTTGACTTTAAGGTGATATTTATTTGTTTGTAAATTATTTTATTAACAATACAAATGCAAAATATCGACGGTGAATTAAAAAAAAAATTGCATTGTCATTACGAATATAACGTTATACTGTATTTTTTATTTTATTTTGTATTCATCCAAATGAAACGTAAAGTTTAAAAAATTATCATTTTTTGTGTTTTTAGTGTTTATTTAAATGAATAGTACCTACGTATTTAAATTATCCTAAAAGTTTTTTTTTTTTTTAATAATTTCAGTACTAGATAGATAGTAGATTTTTTGTAATAACGTAGTTAGTGAGGTATGAATAAAGTTGTACATTAAGCTATTATTATGAATGTTTTAAAGCTTTAAGATTTTATTTTGTAAACTGAAACTCTTTCGACCGAGTGTATTTCCATAAACATTCTCAATTTAAATATAACTTCCTTTCTTCATGATCACCTGTGAGACTTCAGACTAAGGTTTCTTCATTCTAGGTTAGGCAAGTAAAAACAACATTTACACATTCACAAACTTTGTTAAATATATACATTTTTATGTAATTTAAAAATATTCTTCATATTTATTTTAACGACTGAAACAAAAGTGTTCCTAAGGATCAAATATTTTTTTATTTGTAAATAATATTACATTGTCGTTTTACAAACCCGAATGATTCTATATTTTTTCAAATAATATAAAAAATTATGAAATATTTTAAGAGGGTACATTTAATATGTCTCCAAAAATTAATGTTTTGCGATTTTACTTTTTTGCAAATTTTAACATGTTTCATAAAATGACTCATTTTTAAACATGTGATATCAATTAAACTTGAATTATTGATCCTTTGCATTTATTAAATATTAATTCGCCAATATTCATATTCCCGAATATCCTCTTATGTGCTTGTAATAACGAACGAATGCGTTTGTTTTTGCATTGCAGTTAAATGTTATCCAACATATTATTTTAATTCTAGACCATGTAGATTATTAAATGATTTCATAACCTGTAAAAAAAAAAAAAAAACAATAGACTGATATAAACGTGGCAGTAGCATTAAAAAATGCTTGAAACATTACTTTATTTCCTTAACACCCAAATTTTCCACTATTTACTTCCTTTTTTTCCTGGATCCTTTTCCAGTTTCCTTCCAAACTCCTCACATGATTTCATATCTTATGAATTACTTACCTCATCATTTTAAATATTATAAATTATGTCTCAGTAATATGTTTTATACATATGTGTAAGCTTCATTGTCGGTTTGTCTGTTAAAACAGCTGTAATAAATAAAATGAGTATTTTTAATATTTGAAACACAACTTTGCGGAATATTATGTATCCAAATATATTACAATGAAATAACTGAGTTTTTTTTTTATTTACATTATTTTTCATAGTTTATTAACAAACTAGTTTCGGCAAAATACTCTGCTTGCAATGATTTAAAAGTTACATTGAGGGTAGAGTGGGTTTAGCTTAAGGAATGGAGCGGGGAAAGAAATTGGGGATTTATTCAAAATATTTATTAAGTATAACTAAAAAAATAGCAGATATAAAAGTTGAGAACGTTACGATTTACCAGTCCTCAAAATGGCTACTTACACGAAAGCACTCGTTTGTCAGATAAAACAAAATAAAAGTCAACCATGGAATTCCAATAATATTTTCATAAAAATCTTTAAATAGTTAGAAGTGGTACTTGTAATTTTGTGTATTTTTGATATAATAGGTAGTAGGCAATGAGATTTATTTCAATGGTAGTAGGTAGGTTAATATAACAAGAAAATAAGTCATTACATGGCATACATTTTAAAATGTAGTCACACAAGCATTGATCTTCCAGATTTGGTCAATGGAGATAAATCATTACCTGCCTTTATATGGTCAGGTAATTCAAGTGCATTGAGCAAAGTAAGGCTAGATTGGTCAGTTAGAACGTAACATACAAAAGGTCACGTGGACATATTGTTTTACGTGACATGTGCCCAAGCAATACTTAGTAAATATAAGAAGAAATTAGGAAGAAATTGCCTTAGGGGAATATGCCCGCCCTTATATGAATGTAAATTGTAATTGTATAGTGTGAAATAAAATAAATATCAAAAATTGACTAATTATGTGTCTTATATCAAATAATGTGTTATTGATATTATCCTTATCGGGTAAAAAACCGTTTGTTAATTTTGTAATATATTGAATGATGATTTTAAATCTATGACAATTACGAGACTTATGAATTGTCATTGGCTGGTGTAAACACCAAGGTACATTTTGACTTTTATGAAGTAAAAAAGTTGACTTTTGTGAAGTGTTAAAGAGCTGGAATCTTTATTGGTGTGGATGAGATTCATCTAGCAGAATTATTTCACTTACTAGGCAACGCCTGAAAATACCATCAATATTGTGTTGATTATTTAATTTTAAAGAAATTATGCGAAACCATAATCTGAGATGTTACGGTTTAACAAAAATAATTCTAGCAGCTTTCGCTGATCTAAAGCATTTGTAGTGTATACATTCAAACTTTCGCCACACGTGTGTTGTGTGTTCATCTTCTTGTATTTCTTATGTAGGTTTTATTGATTGTTATTCTAAAAACTGAGGATAATCTCCGTGCATGAATTAAAACAATGAAAAAAACTGCGTGAGTTCATTAAACTATGGCTGTCTTTCCTCTTGTTTACTCAACGAAGAAACGGAATAATTTTCAATGGCAACAAAATTTTAGAATAAATTTATTAATTAAATTTAATTATACTTCCCATCGAAATGAATAATTTCTAGCTAATGTATTAAACTAGTGCATTACATAATCAGTACGTCAGTATCTGCTATTACTTAAGTATATGAATGTTACAAATTAATAATAATATTTCCAAAATAATATGTAATTTTCCAAAGCAACATAATAATTTCTCGCTACTTTTTTGTGTTACAGATATGGTTTCTAGTCCGTATGTTGTCCCCGGCAATGTTCACGATTTATATACTTGTCGTATTAAGCATATAGGGACTTCTTTATTTTCAAAAATATATTTTAGTTTGCCGAAAGCAGAAACTTAGCCAGAAATTGAAAAAGTAGCCAGAAATTAAAATGTACGCAACGATCCATGGAAATACAGATGCTCGGTGTATGTCTAAACGACAGAGTAAGAAATGAAGAAATAAGGCGTCGAACCGGAGTTGTGGATATCATGGGTCGTGCGGCGAAATTGAAATGGTAGTGGGCAGGACACTTGGCGAGACAAAATGATGGCAGGTGGACACCCAGAATAATAAAGTGAAGACCATGGGCGATTGCCTTCAAACTTACGAATCATCGACAGTCCCAGTCAGTTCAGTTCTAACTAAAATATCACTTCTTTAGACTATCATACCCTTAATTTAAAATAAAAAAAATATTATGTCACTTTCGCTTAGTTAGAATGTATGTTCAAGTATACAATTGTAGAGTGCCCTTGAGGTGATTTTTCACAAAAATGGCGCTATATTAATCAGCCAAATATTGTTATATTATTATTATTATTAAACAAAAGAAGTGTTGGAAGACCACAGAAAAGATGGGTCATTTTTTTTTTACATTTCTTTTTTACATTTTTTTTGGCACCACAACAGGCCAGGAAGCCTAATTACAGTGGTGAATTACATCACATAGCACCCAGGCTTGAGAAAAATCACATTTTTAATTTTTGTGTTCTCACCGGGAATCGAACCCGGAACCTTCCGTGCGTGAGTCAAGCGTCTTGACCACTACACCACGGAGGCCGCCATGGGTCAACGACATTGCCTCTATTGCCGGTAAAGCGTGAATGATGAAAGCGGGTGATAGGAAGAAATGGAGACGTTTGGAAGAGGCCTTTATCCAACAGTGGAGAGAATAAGGCGAAGAAGAAGAAGAACATAATAATTTTTTATCCTTTCTTCTATAACAGAGAAATCAAATTCTCAAATAGCAATTGTTTTCTTATTTTGATCATTGTACCACCAATTGTTAAATGTTCTGTCTGGAGTATTTTTCAAACTGCGTTTATTCGTGAAAACATTCAGTATAATGACAGTTTAGGACGTGCATATACTTAAAATCAGGTCAAGATCTGTACATTTCAATTATTTTTCTGTCCTGAGTTTCAAACACAAATCACGTGTGGGTTTTTGGCAAAACTCACGAGAATCCCTATGCACTTTATTAATGTGGATTTACTTATCGTACCTAATAATACATCTGATTCACAATATTTTGCTTGAAAAGCTTCATGGTTCTTAGGAAGAATAATTGAGGGTTCTAAAGGTTTATTTAAAATACTAAAGATTTTCACAAATTGATCTGCTGTTATGCAAACAAAAATATCATGTTTGTTTAAAATGTACAATTAATTTTTTAAAAAACTTTGTTTTTTTTATTTTATTATTTCAAGACCACTTGAGTTTATTTTCAAGCACTACCAGTTTCGAAAGACTCAGTACCGTCAATTCAATTCATTAACTTAAATATAACATATACATTACAAACATGCATTCAATACGTACATGTCATAAAAAAGAAAAAACTACAAAAAAATACAGAGCCTCGTGTCAAAGTAGTAGGAGAATCCTGCTCCGGAAAACCCCTTCGGATACATGGAACAGATCAATATCCAGAGCGATGTTGTTTAGCATACCAGTAGCACTTCCAACAGAGTGATGTTGTTCAGCATAGCGGTAGCCCTTCCAACAGGCATCAATCAGCAGGTTAGTCCTGTGTATCGGAATATGAAACTATCTATGCTGACATTGTCTTAGGTAATCAGGAACATACAAACCAATGCTCATTATAATCTTAGGATTATCGGCCATACCGCGCAACAATCTATAAAAATGTGTAGTCAAATACACATTCCTCCTAGACTCTAAATCTAAACTGTTGTAGCCAAGCATACCCTGGAGAAACTCGGTCGGATAGAGCCAAGGATAACACCCGCACTCTCTCATGTAGAGATATCTCGGAAACTTATTTTGGATGTTCTCTATCATAAGAGAGTACTTGAGTACATGTGGCCCCCAAATCATCGAGCCACTCTCCAGTTTACTTTGCACCAATGAGTTTTAAAGAGTTCTCAGTAGGTTTGATTTTATATGAATCAAAATAATGGTTTGATTCCATTAT
Source organism: Micrasema longulum (assembly GCF_059751315.1). NCBI lineage: Eukaryota > Metazoa > Arthropoda > Insecta > Trichoptera > Brachycentridae > Micrasema > Micrasema longulum. The sequence continues at coordinate 414,557 of NW_028278782.1, forward strand.
GTAATTGGAAAATTCTGAGAAGGTATTGGATGTAGGGTCTCGACGATGTCCTTTCATTCTAATATTTAAATTTCTCCCAGTTTTGCCAAAGTACTCATGATTACAATCTCCAGTGGTCTAAAAACAAAGTTTTTTATCAATTATATATTTTAATTTTGTCATTCTACAAAGTTATTGCCGATTCAATCAATAATATAACGTGTGTGTAGTAAACAGTCTTTATTTTATTCAATCACTGATTCAAAATCATCTTACATTTAAAACAGTATAGAAGCTATTTTGTCAATTGAGTACCTATTGCCAGATTTTTATCAAATCAAAATTACACCAAACATTATGACCCCTTGTTTCTTCTTTGTCTTTTTTTTTAGTGTTTTAAATTGACGTAATTTTATTTCATTTATGTAATTATTTTTATATTTTCAAAAATTCTTGCATAGTACTTTACACAGCATAGTTTATATGTTATTATCCTTGTCTTATTAGACTTATTATGTAAATATTTTTAAACCACGTCAGCGTTACTAACTCATCTCACTCAAGGTGCCCTGTAATAAATCTTTGTATTTTACTCACATGCGTCTCATATTGTCTTAGTATTATTGGTTTTACACAAACATTTAGTGTCCAGTATCTTTTAAAAAAATATATTTAATATAAATCTACCTATTTTATAAATCACAAAATATGAAAACGGACCATTTCCAATAAATAATTTTCATCATATAATAATCGTGTAAAAATACCAAAAAAAACTGATTTAAGTTGTGCTTAAATTTCCACCGGCACCAGGCCAATCTCAATTAACATTCATCAACACTTGTCTACGTAAGAATGACTCGGATCATAAATTTCTTCCAAATTGAACGTCATAATTTTTTGAAACAAACAAAGCAAAGTGTAGAATTTCATCATAAAAAATAAAGAACAATTAATTTCATAAACCATTAAAAAAACATTCGTTTTTAAATACAATACATAAAAACTAAATACAACGTTCTATATTTTTATCATTTTTATGAGTGAAATAAATTTCCTGAATGTGTAACAAAGTTTTTCAAAATGTGTAACAAATCTCAAATAAGAGACACAGATACACAGGCTAGCACAGATATATATGCATATTTTACAGGCCCAAAAATGTTTAATTCTTTTTTTTACTGATAATATTCCTTCTTTATAAAAAACACGCACTATCCTGGATTCAAACTAAAGATACCAACTCTTTTTTCTATGATATATTTTGCTGTCCTTTAATAATAAGGAATATTTTTATATTTAAAAAAAACTAATATTTTCTTTTTTTATTACTATTAAATAAAAAAGTACCTAATCTAATATTTTACAGAATATTTTCTTTTCTCTTTTTGTATAGTATAGGTACTATACAAAAATATTAAACCTGTCTATTTATTATTAACAGGCCATGACTTTGTGTAATTTCTTTGTTTACTATTCACTTACTGTTAATATGTATCTATATAACAATAAAAAAATATAACAATACATATATTTAAAAAAAATAAAATATGAGCTTCATATATGTATTGGCAAAATACTGGTTACCAAATTAGCTTTGACGACATATTTGCTCGTTTCACTGTCTAAATTTGTAAAAGCCACTAATATTTATATTGAAAATAAAACATTTCTGTACGGCTTGTCAATCAACAGGAATGAGTTAAATACTTCTCTAACAAATAGTTTCATGTTGAAATAATGTGTTTGCAAGTTGCTACGTCATATTTTCTTGGGATGTCTTTAGTCTTGCTCCAAGCAATGACTGTGCAGACAAAATTAGAATACTTTGTTTATGTTAATCTCTCGGACGATTCCTTTGTTTTAGCATAATCACATGTCTATTCTCAAATAACAGTCAACTCAAAAAATTGTAAATACCCACAAATAATGTGTTTTAACACTGAAGTAATTTTTACTCAAGCTGTCTATTAAAAATGTTTATTCAATAATTACGTTTTTTTATTTTTATAAGTTATATAACTTATATAAGCATTATTTTATATGGCAGAGGTCACATCAAACTTAAAACAGTTATTTTTTTAAAGAACATTATTGACAACTGGTAAAAGAAGTAGAAAAATTGAAAAAGTGTTTTCAGGCGTTGCCTAGTTGGTGAAATAATTTAGCCAAATAAATATCTATCTCCCACGTCAATAAAGGTTTCAACTCTTTTACTTCACAAAAGTCAATATATGGTAGAGTTGTGGAAATGTGGGTGTTTGAACATAGGCAGAAACGTGAATGTTACACAGTGTTTTAAGTGGCCACTTAAACCAGCCAATTACAGTACAGTACTGTAAATGTTTACTTCCATACTTTCTTCTCATAAATGTTTTCCCTCTGTTGCAACATATTTAGAAGTAGTTATAAAATTATATTTTTTTGTATAGGGAATAAATAAATAATAAAATAATTATAATTTACAATGTGGAGAGAGGTTACTAGGGATATTTGACTAAATTCTCTCGGTGTGCTTTGGCTACCTGACGATTCACATGGGAAATCCCATCTATTGGAGCAGCATAACGTCGAGGAGGTTCAATTGTATTGTAACGCGATTCTCATGAATACAGTATATTCGTATGTACAAAGATTGCCAAACCTAAATAGATAATAATATACGGTCTTATAAAAATTGTGAATAAAGTCATTGGGTAGAATATAAGTTCACATGTTAGAATTTCTATGGAATAAAAGTAGTATTTGATTTCGTGTTTGTATTCCAACAGAGAGGAAATCGATGAGAAGGGAGGTAGGTGATTGGTAATAAATTTCTTATCAGATATCTCCTCGTTTGCCATGTGATCCTGGTAAAAACCGAATCAGTCGATAGAACGTAACGATGCCAATCATCGATTGGAAATTAGTCGCACAGGAAATCAATTTATTAAGAAGTTATTTACTAAAAATATTTTTACAGAAAGAAATATATTTCTACTACAAAAATCAAATAAAAATCAACTCATGCAACCTATATAATTATTTATTTACCTGGGTCTATTTACATTTTTATTATTATTTTTAATGCAACTTTAAGTACTACTACGTACTTCACAGGTTTTTAAAGATTCTCTCTCCTATTTACAACTTCAGCAACAAGTAAGAAGGTAAAGAAAACGCGAAACACCAGGAGAACATGAAACAAGAAGAGTTAATGTTACTTACCAAATTTTGATGATCATTTATTTGAACCAAAAAACAGTTCTCTAAGCTTCACAAAACATTGTTTGCGCGTTCGAACACGAGATGGTGCTAGTAGTAACATTTCGAAACATTAAAGAAAATTCATTATATGAATAATTTGATAAAAATTAAATTGTAAGAATAAAATTTAAAAAAATATTGGGAATCAAATCCGTGTAGGTATCATTTTGGAAAGTTTATTTTTAGGACTATTTTTTAGGTATAGATATTTGTTTAAAGACGTCAGTGATATTACCACGGATCAAGCAACAATACTGTTTTCCTGTTTTGTAACAATAATTTACTGTGAGGGATATATTTATAAACATTATTATGTAAATAATTAAGAAGGCGTTTTTAATTCTATGGGGAAAATTTTCATTCCAAAACTATTGTATCGTATTTAAAATTGTAATTAATACTAGCGGACTCAACAGTCATTGTCCTGCCTGAACCCTGGCTTGCCTGCTATTAGCTGGTTCCGCCAACGTTTTTTTTATATTCGAAATTTCCATCTACCGGGTCCAATTGTGAACTCATGCCCAGCGCGAATTTAATCATTCTTTAACCGCCAGCCGGGTTTTGCGTGAGCTTGACATTTAATTTGAAACCAAAAGAAATTTAAAAAAAGACTTATTGTGTCGTGAAAGCGTGCAAACACTGTCGGATAAAAGAAAAAAGCCTTTTCATTGATAAGTGGGTACCTAGTACCTAGGTACTTGTTGATGGTTGAATTCCAAAACATAAAATAATTCATTTTCAAATACAAAATAAACCCTGGTAGGTCGACGAAAAAAAATTAATAAAAAAAGAATCGGGTTGTGGTCCCGTGGCTAGTGTAGTGGACTCACGGGCCAGAGGTCCGAGGTTCAAACCCCACTCTACCACAACTTGATTTCCATTTTCTAATAGTGAGTTATTCGAAATATGAAAATGGCCACCAAAATTTAAATATTTAGGTAAATTATAAAAACGCTAGTATTTTTTTTTTTTTTTTTTTAAAAAACATTTATGCTCCTAACTTTTTGTTTAGATATTAGATTACAGATTTCTCTACGAACACGCGCAGCGCAAAGATCTACATTTTGTTAAAAACCGCACGTAAATCGGTTAAGCCTTTTAAGAGGAGTTTAGTGACATCACACGAACAGAAGAATTACATAGATATAATCAAGATCACCCAAGTCAGAAGAGTTTCTACCTTAATTTTTTTTTTTATGAATGATCAAATTCTATCATTATTATAAATAAATAATAACATATAACAAATTATTATTTCGAAATAAAAATATAAGTATTTCATGGTAAAAATATAATATTATATGGTCAATCCGGTACCAAATAGGAAGACTGTAATTAAAAACGAAAAAAAATAACTTGGTAGATAATATGAACTCTAATAATGCTTACAAAAGCCAAAATTAAAATGTGTCATTGAAAAATTATGTTTTATTATTTTTTGTGGTAGTTTTAATAACTCATCATCAATCCCTTTCCGCACATAATGGTGCATGGGGTACTGCATTGGTACACCAATCGCAGCGTATCTTGATCATTTTTGTTATTTTGTTTTCATCAGTCTTACGCTTCAGGTACCAGTCCATGGACAATGAAATATTCTAGTGTGAAAACACAAAAAAATAACTTGGTAGATAATATGAACTCTAATAATGCTTACAAAAGCCAAACTTAAAATGTGTCTATTGAAAAATAATATTTTGTTTAATGTTTTTTAAACAGTTTTATACATCATTTGACGTTTAATCGTCAGAGTGGCCATTATGTAAAGCAAAGTTTCGTCGCATTCAAAAAATCAAAACCCGTAAATAAATTACTCTCTATGGGGTAGAGAAGATTCAGAATACCTCCTCAGGAAGATATCGTAACCGCAATGAGTCATAAGGACTTATCACGTGAGGTACATTTGAATTCGTTCCATATCATTTTCTTACTCTTTATTATAACTCCCTGAATATAAGTTTTAGTGACATCGACATAAGTATTACACTAAAAATAGAACCCCGACACTAACCGAATACTCTCAAAGTGGAACGAAAGGTCTGTTGGTGTATGTCAATAGTCCGGATTCTGAACTAGTTTTCTGCGGTTCCCTCTTCATAAGCAAATGCGGAAAAGTTCCTTAACAAGGCCACAGCCGACTATCCCGTCAGATTCCCGGTGAAAACAAAAAAAAAGTGATTTTTCTCAAGTCTGGGTGCTCTGTGCTGTGTAAGGTTCAGAGTCCATAATCGATGACACACACGTGCTAAAACGTTTCACCAGGAGCTCAATCACAGATGGCTATCGACATGCTAAAAAACGTGCTAAGTATTTGAGCGATCACCACGAACAATCATGAACACGCTGAAGTTATCGCGGTCGCGTTGCAAAACGAAATTCAACTTCGGTCAGTTCAAGAGGATTGGTTGAATCTCGCACACGCCTTCTTTCAATTTTTCTCGAGTGCCGTATTGCATTTAGCCGGCGGTCGGCAAGCCAAATGTTAAGAAAAGCAGTCGCCATAGTAATTGTTTGTAACTTGAAAACGAAATAACCGTAATAAACCGGCACGAGATTACACGCGTGTTGACTTTTTTGATTTGACGTTTGACCACGGACTACGGATACGGAACTTATCTATGGCGTTTTTAACGCAAACAATTACTATGGCGACTGCTTTTCTTAACATTTGGCTTGCCGACCGCCGGCTAAATGCAATACGGCACTCGAGAAAAATTGAAAGAAGGCGTGTGCGAGATTCAACCAATCCTCTTGAACTGACCGAAGTTGAATTTCGTTTTGCAACGCGACCGCGATAACTTCAGCGTGTTCATGATTGTTCGTGGTGATCGCTCAAATACTTAGCACGTTTTTTAGCATGTCGATAGCCATCTGTGATTGAGCTCCTGAAATAGTTAATGACCGAAGAAAGCAGTGTCATCATTTTCCATAGAATCCAATATCACATTTAATGCAACTCTAACAGTATTGCACATACATCGGGAGCATCTTTCTGTAGTACATTCACATCGTCCCTTCCATGAAGAAATGAACTACAAAGGAACGTGGTTTATAAAGAGACCACAGGACGCAACGCCAGTCAGTCAACCCTACAAGTTCAGTTGTTAGTCAGTCCAACTCGACAACGTCACTCAGTTTTAGCATGTAGTTCAAGTGCAGTCTCTTCAACTCATCATCGCCGGTACGCTCGTGCTACACAACCAAGTGCTGTATCTTTTTCGTCATGTAATAAATACACATTAAACAACAACATCGTGTCTTCTCTGTCAATATCTATCTGGGGTAGGAGCTCCAACCCTCAAATACCTCATTCTTACAGCTGTTTTTACTATTGTAATTGAGTCTCCTTGCCTGTTGTGGTGCAAAAATAAAAATAAAATAGTTTTTTTTTTTTAAACAGTGTACATGCGAGTCGGGTTCGGGTCTCATGGTAGTGGCTTGGATTAACAGATCAGATGTTCGAAGATCGAATCCTCGTTTACCAAAAGTTAATTCTCATTCTATTACAGTTTTTTGTGACTAGTTGAAAATGTCTCCAAAATTTAAATATCCAGGAAAATCTTTTTTTTTTCAAATAGTTCTTAAAAATGTTATAATATTAGAAATTGATAAGATATTTCACATATTCTGTAAAACTGACATTTACGATTAGTATATATTTTTTATGCCTGCATAATTATATGATTATATTAATTATGATTTTCTTGTTTTATTTATTTTATTTGGTCAATTGTAGTCTGCATTACTTTATGGGTTGTCCAATTACTTAATTATTACGTTAATTATATAATTTGTTTGTTTTGTATTCCATATTTTAGTTTTTATGTATTTACAAAATCTATTTTATTTGCATATGGAATCTATGATGTAGTAGGAAAACAAATCAAATAAATACTTAATACACAATGACAGTTATTTTATTTTTTATACATGGGTTCAGAAATTTATAAATAATCTGATTTCCAAAAAAAATCATAAACATTTCATTCATAAATGTTATTAAGTATTGCTTCGTAATTAATACTATTTTACATAATATGTATTGTAAAAACATAAGCATAAAATTAGTAATAAGATTTACAAAATAAACTTAACAAAAGAATATTAGTTTTTTTTGTACATGTATGATGGTCAGATTAAAAAAGTTTTTGTTAAAAACAAGTAATGGTAACATTTGTCTTCTTTCAAAGAAGTTATTTCGTTAGCGCAAAATAAACGCAGAAACATTTTTAGCAAAATAATGAATATTCATTTCGTAATAATTCCTTTTGAGATTTCGTTTCCGTGTTTGCTATACAATTACTATTCAACTCTTTTGCCGGTCTGATCTTTTTGGGTAGTAGTTTCATGCACTCCACTAGATAAGTGTGCATTAAATTGTAAACTAGAGTCAGCTGCGCCACCTTTTCCTTGCAAAGTGGGTCAGTTTCGATCAGGAATAACCTTGAATCCAAGAGCTTGATACACGCAATGATATAGTTCCGTACTGTTTTTGGCTTAAAATAGTTGTTCATCGCCTCCATGAACATAGACACGTATTTTTGTTTTCCAAGTAAATCGTCGATGTCATCTGCTGAGCATGGGTTTTGCTTCTGAAGGTATACAATAAGACGCTTGGCGTACCTTTTGTACGTACGGTAAGTCCGCTGTTTCTTGGAGCTTAATGTCCTTCCCATCGTCATTGACTTCTTCATGTCGTTGATTATATATTTGTACTTATCGTCTAACTTTGCATTCAACAAGTCTTGTAATCTTTCATCTCCGGTTGCTTCTGGTTGCCTGGAAACTATTTCATAGGAGTAATTGCTGCTATCCGATTCGCTCGAAGATGTATCACGTTTCGCGGGAGGCGGTTCGGTGGCGTTTATTTCCTTTATTTCACTAGGTGTTTGAATTAGGTTATTATTTTCTTCCCCATCGGTTGAAGTTGATTCGCAAGATGTTCTTCTTTGTTTACTAGAGGTGCTACGAGTGATCGATTCATTTTCATCATCAACTTCTTCAGGTTGACTTTTTCTTTTAATGGTTTTCGGTTGTTTGGTGACGGTCCTCGCATTATAATTAGTCAGAATATTTGCATCTTGCTCTGTTAGTGGTGTTGTCCTGTTGGTTGTTGCGGTTATTGGTATTATTCGTATTTTGACCATGGCGTAACCTTCGTGAATTTTCCTTTTTATATTTGGGTCGTTATAAATGTCTCCCCATAAATCCATGATCGCGGATTCTTTCAAAAATTTTACTTGACACAATTCGCCATTAAAAAACCTTTTACGTTGTCTCTCATTTACAATTTCTCGTTCTTCTCCTGTTAGGCCATGCCGTTTGGTTAAATGGTCAGGCAGTTTCCCATAAGTAAATTTCGCACAATTTTCTATGGGGCATGGTATATTGGCGTGATTCTGTTTTTTTGTCCTTTGCGGAGGCTGGGTACTCTTCATGATGCTTGAGAAGTCTGAAACAAAATAAAAGTTATTTAATTAATATGAAATCAGGCCAAATAATTGTAGTTTCTAACAATAAGCATTTCTTAACGGCTTAAATTGTTTTAAATCCACCGTTTACTGCTGTCCCTACAAAATGTATGGGAGCATACCAAATAAAATCTCCTTTCTCGTTCTATCCCGTAGTAACCTTGACATAGCATCGCTCCCCCCTGTATCCCTCCACACAACAACAGCCCCCTTCAATCCCCCCGTATTCACCCCTTATTGTGCTTGCTTGTTTACATTTTACCTCTGTGTGTTTCTGCGCTCCGGGTATGGTTGTTGTGCAATTTTTAGTTCACAGAGACTGACAGATTTTTAAGAAGAGAATTTTGAATTTATTAAAATTCCTTATGGTTTCTACTAACATTATTTGAATGAGCAAATTAACAAATACTTATTTAGAAATACGTATGAAGATAGAAGATCAATAAAAAAATACAGAAACACATTAAAGCGGTACAGTTTTTTTTTTAATTTTTAGAAACTCGGTGGATTTTTTTTCATTTCAGAAAAGTAAATCATTTACGCAAATGTTTTTTCAACGTCTGACTGAATACCCAGTTGCTATATTTTTTTAGGAAACTTTAATGGAATTTGCCTTGAGTTAAATAAATAGAAAATAAAGCCTCTTTGGAAGGCTTTGTTTATTCGACGACGTGTTCCACAAGAGATGAACGCTTTTACCAGGAGAACATAGATGAGGGGTGGGATATTGAACCCACAGTCTGCTACGGCTACGCTCACTGATGGTATTAGTAGAGCGTTGTTCCCAGCCAGACATTGTAAATTGCAAATTGAAAACACGTTTACACCTGCATATTCTAAGAATGAATCAATTAGTTTTCACCGTTCAACCAATAATTTATTTTGGTCAAGTTCACAAAAAAAATATGGGGAAATCTAACTTTTTTTATATTTTCAAAGTGACAAAAGTCTATGAAATACTGTTCAGTAAAGAAAAAACAATTTTGCCATTTATTAGTAGCATAAAAAATATTTTTAGAAAGACATTCCATTGGCCACGCCCTTAATGCGTAACGATTCATGTTTATTTGTTGCTGACCATTCAAATTTGTTGAAATTATTATCAAGAATCTTAACGTCACAACTACCAAGGCCAAACATGTGGCATTTTTCAAGCAACGAATTTTTATTAAATTTCTTTTTTACATTTATGCATGAAAACATTTTTCCACAATATTATTTCATATATTATTATCATTATTCGTAGTATGTGATATTTCCCCATTATGAAATTTTGCCAGAATAAGAAAACTATTATTATGTTTAAAATGATGACTGATTTATAAAGAGAAATTTATTAAATATACGACCTACGCCATTTACAACAGTTATATGAAGAAACATATGTACAAGAAACTGGACAAAAAGAACATGAAACTGTGTAGCAAAGACATAAACAAGGGCAATAAAATAATGGTCACATATTATAAACAACATTGAAATAGCTACCACCTTATCGTCGAAGGAAATCCATCCGACGATATTGAAAGGTTTTTTTACAAGTGTTCAGTAACATCATTATTAATCAGTTTTTTTTCAACATTTAAATCTTACATTACGATTAATGTTTTGTTATATGCAATATTTTTTTTGTTTTATTTCCAATGCTTGAATGTACATATTTATTGCCGAATGGCATATCAGCGCCGCGATTATGAACGCTACCTTCATCGGTACATATCGAGACGGTATAAACCAAGATCGATATTTATGTAAAAAAATGTGTATATTTGTTTGAAAATTAGTTATCATTAAAAGTATCTTCATAGGTAACCTGTAATCGAACATGTTTAGAAAAAAAAATGTACACATATTCTATTTTGCATAAAGAAAACTAAATTTTACTTTGTAGATAAAATTGAAGATAAATTTTAAATTCCCATTAGAAATCGGGCCCTAATCGCTGTCTATGTTATCTGGTGGAAAAACATTTTTTTCACCAGATTTAACATCCCTGGCTGTATATTACAGTCAAACATATACACACAAACAGACAAATACACAAACATTTCGTTTCTGTAGGTTGTAAGTGAAAACGTTTTCATTCGCGGGAACTTCCTACTCGCGTATTATGTTTTCCGGATACAGTTGTTGTTTGAATTTTGCAGAATATCCATTTAATGGAAGGTTGTTAATGTTTTTTATGTATCCTGTCGGCTCTCGGTAATAAATTATTACTTGTTGAGCCAGACGAAGTGAGCTTTAACGAAAAGCGAAAGCGATTGCAAAATAACATAATTAAAACCTTCCTTGTATGGAATAATAATTTTTATATATTGATCCAACGTGTTTAAAATTAAGACCGAATGAAAGACTGTGTTGTTGATTAAAATATGTAAATAATTTGGTATAAGATAATATTTGTTTTCTAAATTAATTTTCTTCGCTTTTCTGTTACTTGTGCCGCAATATTTATTTTACTGATTACTCAATTTGCCCTCACGCTTTCTAACTAGATTTCGAGGGGAATATAATAAAATAAGATAAATGAATACTCATGATTTTCTTATTTCAAAAGTGAAATCAGTAGATACTTTGAAGGAGATTCGTAAAAAAATCAACGAAACAAAAAATAGGCAGATAAATATTATAAATGAATACTTACGATGCGATAGGTATTTTCTTTTTTGTGTTATAACTGTCCCTCTTTACCCACAAACTCAGCTTTAATTTATCTGAAACAAATTGTAAAAAAGAGTAATAAATAAATCATGTATTTTTAAATGCGATCTTATATAAGGCTGGGTTGCAAAGGAACAAGGCGAGCGCGCTTCGGAATGTAAAGGCATCATGTCCCCCTCTGAAAGCTCGGAAGCTCTTGGTATGAAATCCTGTTTACATTTATCCTTCTGCAAAATATGCGCTCCTGATACAGATGTTGTTCGAATTTTGATCGTGCCAAAACAAACTAAACCAAGGAGAGAGAGGACTTAATGAAAAATAAAAACTATCTACCTGCCCATTTATTTTAAGATAGACGTTCGTAAAATAAATTCACTTAGAATATTATAGGGCAGGTACGAGGTAGGTAGTTTCGTAGATATCTATAATTACGTTATCAATTATAATTTTCTCTTGTTTTGTCTTTCAGGTTACAAAAATATTTATTATTCATCGAGCAAATCTTGAACCGCGGTTCAGGCTTTGATTAATTAATGAGCATCAATTATGAATTTCACGAAAACGAGCTCAAGTCAAAGCTTTAAACTCAATTAAATATTCTTGTGTTCGGTTGTGGGAGAGAAGTTATGAACACCAAATTGCGTACCTATACAAATATTAATTACTGGATTCTTAAAAGCAACTAAATATCATTATGACATAAAGAACTTATTTTTTCTGCGTTCCTGAATTTATTCTAGAATTTAATGAAATATGAATCTGCATAGTTTACAAGAGACGTAATTATATGTAGCGTAAACGTTCACACTTTTAATAGATAAAAAAAGGTAGAGGAGTTTCCTAAATTAAAAAAAATACTTTCATTTTTTAAACAGCTAAACGAAACGGAAATTGATGGAAAATTTAGATCGCCAATGCTTCGTTTGGCGAAACCTGTGTACTTTATTGCTGTAACATTTTTTCTTACATGTTTTTGTGTTCAGAATATAGAAGATTGATTATAAAAAAACACTGTCATGAATTTACAAAAAATAATACCTAGATATTATATTGTTCAAATTTGTTCTCGAAGGAAAAAACAATTCTAAATCATAACAACAAATTGATTCGCTTTGAAAGTCGTCTATTTTATTTTTATGTGAGAAATAATCTGATTAATATTATTGCCCTGAAATTTTTAAAATTATGTTTATGAAATGAATAATATTAGGAATGCCATAATTATTATCATTTACTTTGTTCTATAATTCATTCCTTAAAATTGATCTGTGGTGTGTTTAATTGAAATTTTTCCCATTTTTTATTCATAAAAAAAAACATTAAAAAAGAAAAGTGTTTATTTTAATCAGTAAAAGTGAAATGAATATCTTTAATCAATGAATACATCTGAAAACAAATATTTTAATATTTTTTCTCAAAGCGTCATATGGCGCCAAACCGAGACACGTTTTGCATGTATTACTTCCACCGCTAAAGTTTCATGCTACCCTGATACTATTTTGCATGCGTGTATTTATTAAGTGAAGTTGGATAGGGTTTGAAGTATGAGGATTTTATCCAGGGATAATGGAGATAAATGCGCCCCAAAACACTCTCGGGGTGATAAACGAATTAATTTTCGGGATTATGTCTTTGCTTGTGGCGGTTTAACTTGTATATTTTAAATATTTATGTCCTAACACCCATCCTACATTATGCAAATAATTTCCCGAGCATTTTTACACCCGAAAGACCGTGATTTTATCATTTAGCTAAAAAGGCTTAATCGTTTTTTTTAATGGGGTCGGTTTTGTATAAATGAATCAAGAATATCACAGAAAAAAATATATTCGCCCATGGGGATTTTACGTATTTAAAAGAAAACAATTTGTTTTACAATAATTTGTGATAATATACCATCAATTTTTGTAAATTATTTAATAGATGCATATTGTACATTAAATTCAAGATAAAATTCATGTTTAAAATGAGCGTTATTCAAACAAAACATTTCCTGGGTTTTTTTTGTATTACACACCGGAAGAAATAACAGATAACTATTTCATCTGCTTAATCCCCCTCCTTATCTTCCCTTAAACATGTTTAAATTTCACCAATGAGGTATAAACCAAGAAAGCATGAACAGCAGAAGGTTAAATTGGCGGGACGGGCGGGGAAAATATGGGTTGCTAAAGGTTCGCGTATGGCGGGAATCGCGCGAAGAGGAATGCCAGATTAAGTAGTCGACCCTAAGAACAAGCTCTAAAGAAGGAAATGGTTAACAAGTTACAAAACAATCGCCCTTAAGCCATTGCTACAACATCTTTAATATGATATTTTGCATAGGTGCCATACAGCTTTAGGCAAGTCGGTGTTCTTAATATGAGAAACAAGGATCTCCGCTACCTTCTGCAATCCTGTTAGATTCGAAGCTTTCTTCCACAAGTTTAAAACACAAATGAAAGCTCGTATTTATGTCATACGAGCTTTAAAAGCAAACTGGTTTAAACCAGCAAACGAATACAAGTCATAAGCCCTGTAAATGCCAAAACTTCCTTATTCCCTTCTATAAAATCTAGCTCATAAAATATAAATATTTTAATTACTCCCTTGGGGGTGAAATCCAGCCCTTGTCTACAAACATTTGAACAAACTCAAAATACTTTAGACAAATTATTTTTGACATATCTGAAAAGAGCCGGGAAACCCCAGTAAGAGAGAAATATGGACATTTAGGCATTTATAAATACTAAAAAATAAATGATTAAACTGCGCGTAGTTATTATTATTCTTGAGAAAAAATGAGAAATGTATATTGTATATATATATATTGTATATATAAATGTATATATATGAAAAAAATATATTTATTAATTTATTTTTTATGAAATCATGGACTTGTAGAAAAGAAACATAAAAAACTTAGTTATGGCTATTGTATCAATATTTTTATGACACGGTAGAAACTATTACATTTTAATCATTTTATTGTTATTTTGGGGTATTATTATTCCCGATATTCAATAAATCTCAACTCTTTTGAGAACGATCATGATTCATGATCAGTATTAAAAATTATGTTAATATTCAAATCTTCAACTAAAAAAAAATCTATTGCAAAACGGGTCTTGTTTATTCCTACTCTGTCTTGATTCGTATCCTGATTTTAATTGTGTCAGTAAGGTTCAAATTGCTTTCGGTACATACCCATATACTTAATTCTAGATATAGTGTAGTGTTAAAATATGGTTTGTGATTAACCTTTATCACGCTTATATCAGTAAAAATAATAATTTTGACTGAGTTCAGGATAAAGGCTTCAAACCGCAATTCCAACCAAAATTGTTTTATTAGTTTTATTAAGTTTTTAACCATTAAGTGGGTTTAATACACATTCTGGCAATAGGGTTACATGAAAAGGTGTTTGTGGATTAAATACTAATTGCTAGAATATGTATAAATCCTATGTCATTGGTTAAAAACACATTTGGAAACTGCTTTTCCCACAAATGTGGTTAAAAGCCTTTGTCCTGAACCCAGTCGATATGTACATGTAGCTTGAGTAGCATCGCGTCGTTTTTATCTTAAGAAAAGTATGATCCGTACATTTTTTTAAGGCGCTGCGCGCTGTCGGTTTGGTCGCTACGCGTTGAGCGATTACTTATCAAGCATGCGCATCTCGTAAAAATAGAAAAAAAATGTTTTAGTGTATGATTTATTAAAAATTAATCCGTCTACTTTGGGTATAAAATTTCTAATTTTATGGTATGAGCAGAAAAACGCCTTCAAATTAAAAACAAAAAACTATAATTTTTCAAAATAGTGTGAAGTTTGCACAACGAGGAAGTTTAGTGGGTTTTTTTTTATTTGTCATTGAACTGACCAATTTTTTTTTTTTAATTTTATATACCGTATTTTCAGCGCTATGATTTTTTTGAAGTTTTGTATTTATGAAATTACTCCGTGTGTGACGTCTCAAGTTCTCTTCCACTTCTTATCGGTCAGTTCTGCCGATTGGTCCGTTGACGTACCGTGATCTGTAAATCTTTCACAACTCTCTTATCATCGCCAGAATTATATGAACTAGTGACGTCGTTCAAAGTAGTTGGTTTTTATAAAATTATTTTTTTCATACATTTTCACTAACTTTCGTCGTATTGCTCTAATTTTTACCGCACCCAAGAAAACCTTTTTTAAATTCATTTTACCGAAGGGCTGAATTTCCTAATTATGTTTTGAGTCCGCTGTCGGGTGTATGAATAGTAAAAATGTTTCTGAAAAAGAAAAAAAAAATGCCATGGTTAAGTTAACACTGTTTTTAAAATCCCAGTTTTATGAACTGATAGTGCCTTCAACACACATCAAATAGAAGCGCCTTTTTATCCGTGACCCGGTTATAAGGACTAAGAAAAACCGAGGGCCTACTGTGTATTCAGATATCTTTGTTTTATTTAAATTGCAAGCAACCTACCTGGCATTTTATAGCCACGTCCCCGTTAACTTTTAAAGATGATTTGATATTTTTCACCCCGGCAGAGGTCTAAGGCGAGGTGCCGTGAGTTATTGGCCCTACGTGTGCTTTATGATACGTGAGAAGGGGTGAGTTATGAGATAGGGGTCGCAACTTTTCTTATATCACTGTTTTAATTTTACATTTGAGAATTTTAAGCACCACGCACCGGCATAGTTAGTACGTGATAATTGATCTCTACCGGGATCGCACATAAATCATGTTTACTGTACGTATTTATATAATATCATGTAGAATATATAATCATACATACATGTTTTATTTTCAATAAATATCATTATTAATTTTAATTGTTTATATTATTTTATTTTCACTTCCTCTTCCTACATGTTTCATACTCTCTTCTTGGCACATTTTCCCATTTCATCTTTTTAATCCCATTTCCCTTAACTTCTAGTGAACTGCATGTTATGTTTTTTTTTATTTAAATATTATTGTTCCTATGTGTAACCCGTAATGAGGATCATTGGTTTTAAAAAAAAAAATTGTTAGTAGACTAGAAATCTTAAATTTTTATTTTCACGTATCGTATTATCATCAATACCATTTTTTAAAGTATAAGTTAATCTCGCGTGATGTCACTAGTGCTCTTCGGTGAGTTGTTCTGATTGGTGTGTTGCCTTCCCAAAAATCGTAAATCTATCACAACACACTATCATTGGTTGATTTGTAGAACTAATGACGTCGTTGAAAGTCATACGTTTTTTATAAAAAAAATAATTTATCATGCATTTTCAAAAAACTTCGCCTTCCAATTTAATACTCTTACCACGGGTAAGAAAACATTTTATATATCTGATTTCCTGAATTGGTATAGTTATCCGTTGTTACTTGATTTGTATTGCTTAAATTTGTGTAATTATGCTGGTGTCAATATATAAATAGTTAAAAATGATACACTCAAAATTATGTTATCAAATATCAATGTTGTTTTGAATCTTGAATACGTTTAAACCAAATTTCTAATATTTATAAGGTTGAAATTAATCTGGTCTAACCAAATTACCGTTTTTATCAACTTTATTTATCTCTTTACATTTATATTACCAGTGTGGTTAAAATGTGTTCCATGATTTTTTACTAAATTTTCTGAAATAAAAAAAATCAAAAACAATGTTCAATTTATTTTTTCTTTATCGAATACTCAGTATTAATGTCGAGATACAACTAAATTCAAAAGACTTAAATTTATAATATCTCCTGCTCAGCTTAAAATTTTTTGGTATTCATATTTCAATATGAGCATTCTCACTCCTTTTATATAATAATAACGTTTTTTATTTAATTCCAAAACTAAACCGTTACGCAAAAAAACGAAAAAAATTATAAATTCAAAGTGTATTTCATGTAATGCAGTACTTTTATTAAATATTTTTACTATTTTTTTTAAGCCCTAAAATCAATTATTCCGATTGTTATTGGTGCTCATTTAGGCTAATACGGCTCTACTTTTCTATTAATAATTTTATTTATTGTAAAACTAAAGAAAAGCGTTTGATTGGTACTTTCTAATAGACTAAAAAAAACCAATACAAATGTCATTTTTTTAAATAATTAAAATGACAGTTTGATACATATTTGTATTTAAAAAATGAACATTAGGACTATCCAAACAATTAATTATGCATATGTTACGAATTTTTCTTCCTTTTCGTTCACTAAACTCACAGTAAATTTTCGATTTGTAATTCATTGCAAAAAAGCGAAAACAACATCAATATCCATTTTATTTTATAAAACCTAATTTACGGTCAAGATTTAAATGTATTACGTTTTTATTCTAGCATTTGTTTATAAGCTTTCTTACTTCTGTAAAATCATTTTCACTATGCCATGATTTGCCTGTTAGACGATTTATTTCTGAAAACCTTTTTAACAGTATTCAAATTTTATAATTTGTATCTATCATAAAACGTTCGGATAAAGTATCGTCAATGCTACTTACCGATTTATAAAACCAACGTCTTTTTCATTCAGCGTATGTTTTCTTCCATGGTCATATTTGTCAGTAAATGTGATATATTTTATTTAATTTTTTTGTTGTTTTAAAAACTTATCACTGGAACTGTCAACTGTCTCTTATCACTGTAATTTCACGAAAGATTTTTCACTCCTGATCCTGAAATCCACCCCTAAGCACGTGCAGTTGCGAGCGTGGAAACCTCGCTACTGAAAATGTGAACCAGAAAGGGATGAAAATGCCGGTATGAGTATCTGGACCCACCTTCTATGTACATACAAAATAGGTGGGTGGTTGTACTTCGTAGAAAGAGAAAAGCGATTCGGATTTTTTCTTAAAGGTTCGGAAGTATTCGGGTTCTACGATCACAGAAAAACGCCCATTTTAACGAATCACAAGGAAAAGTACATTTAAATCTACTGAAAATTCATTTATTAAAGAATGTTAAGTAAGCAAACGATAGATAAAATCTCAAAATAATTTTAAAACTTAAATAAATATATAAATGCATGAAAATACTTTTTAATTTAGCTGAATTAGTATTACTATTACATTAAAAAATACTAATGCTATTACCAGTTTATTCCTCTTTGCATCCAGGCTGATGCAGAATACAGTTATGTGTATGAAATAGAACCAGAACACTGAACGAGTGTTTTCGACTCGATGACTACTCTCAGTATTGTGTTAAAATCGAATAAAGACAAGTCCACCACGTAATGTAGTGGTTAGCGTCTTCACCTACCATATTGGTCCGGGGTTGTATTTTTGGTAGAGTGGATGTAAAATATCGATTTTAATATGTTGTTTACACTACAACATTGTATTGTTCCTGGACTGGCACCTGAAGCGTAGGACTGATCACCTTACCTTCAGAGACCAGACTATTAAAAAATGCTGCATTTGTTTTACCGATGCAGTGCACTATGCACCACTGGGTGCGGAAAGGAGGAATCATCATCATCAGATGAGCATTTTATCTTTGTGTAATTTGTTTATGATAAAATAATTTGTTTTGTGGCTCTCTCTATTTCGGGATCAGGGTTTTATTAACTCCAGACATAACTGCGATCTGCAAAACTTTGCGGCGTTCAATCGATTTGTTAAATTCAAATAAAACAAATTTAACAGTGATATTAAAAGATTATGTATTTAAATGAACAAATAAAATTTAAATATATAGTTGTACCTTAACTGTTGAGATGATGCGAGTGACACCGTTTTAAAAAGTGTATTTGTTGCACAAAAATCCATAGTTAAAATAATACTCAGAGTTCCGATACAGACATCTACTGAAGAAATATTCCACAAATCACAACTTATGACACCAAAACAATTATACGCTAAAACAATACTCCTTACAGATTCAAAAACTTCTCTTACTCAAATGAAAGACGTAACCTCTACAATACATCACAAACAAATAATATAATCACTAGATCCTCAACACAAAGACAACTTAAACAAATACAAATTAATACCACTTTCGCACAAAGGGATTTTGAGTATTATTCTATTAAAATCTATAACCTACTTCTACTATCTATTAAAACAATAAGTGACGAGAAAATGTTTAAAAAGGCTATGAAAAAATGGATAGTGGAGCTAGGTAGAAGTAAAATGGATTGTCTCAGTCGCTCAAACCAATATTGAATCAACCGCTCCACAAGTATATAGCTTATGTTAGGTTTTTGTTATTTTCATTGTGCGTTTTGTAATATAAATAATACAAATGTTCACATTTACCTAGTTTTTAAAACTGATAATATTTTGTTAGTTATCTCTGTTTATAATGTTAGTCTTCTTTGTTTATTCTCTAACGTAAAAACATTTCGAAAAGTATATTGTCCAGTGTCTTCGGCACGGGTAACCCCAGTGAGGTCACATTATTTTTATTATTAATTATAGTTTGTAGTAGAAAAATATAAATAGAAAAAAAAAACAATATAAATACAAAAATATTTTCAAAATCAAAACATTTAAAAAAAAATATGATTACAAATTAAAAATACGAGGTAGGAAGTCATTATTTTTGATTTTTGAACGTGTCATCTAATCGAAATATTATGTTTTCCAAAAAAAAAACATCACTTTTATATATTCTCATCAATTAAATAAACAATCTGAAATATTGCTTGTAAAAAGTAGATAAAAAAGTAAATATTACATATGCATATTTGACTCGTATTTATAGAGAAAAAAATATAATCACTCAAGCCTCCTACTAGATCATGTAACTCGGTAGAATCTTCTCACATTAATAAGGGTTTAATATATTTTTCCTTAACACTCCAATTTATTTTCAATTTTATAATATTTTTTGATCTCTGTGTACTAAAGATTATCTGATTATAAAAATGTATTGTAGAAATTATTTAACAGTTATTTTAATAAAAACTCTGTCGTAAACTGTAAAAAAATCGAAAAACATCACGAAATATTTAAAATTATCCATTATATTATACAATAAATTATTACTTGGTTTAAATATCATCTACCAGGACGCCAGGAATTCCCTTCAAAACAAATAAATTAAAATGATCTAGAAACGTTTGGTCTAGAATAAAACTACTATGTATGTGTATGCACATGGGCGTATGTACATGTGTGTGAATCTATGTATGTATATGTTTGTGTATATGTTTGTATGTTTATATATATGTGTATATATGTATGTATATGTGTACATGTGTGTATTTATGTATATGTACCAAAATGTGTATACGAGTAAGTTTATATTTTATTAGACTGTGCTTCCTTTTAATTAGTAAACCATTTCATGTATTAAAATGTCTAGCTTGGAACGGGCTATGTACCCTTGTTAGCTAGGCAAAGTGAACAAAAAGTTGTAATTATGATAAAATGTACAAATAAATGAATAAATAAACATAAACAGTGCCAAGTAAAGCCAGTATACATCGACAGACATGACTTATTTACCTGAATTACGATTTTTTTAGATTTATTTCCGTTTTACAAGGTACGTGTCCCATTTTTCCTAGCGCAACTCCACGCAACAATAATCACGCGTAAGAGTGTCTGTCAATACATTAAATCACTAGTTCCTAGCTTACGATACCCAAGTTAAGCGCTCCCAACAAACATTATTTACAATGGAGCTGTGCTAGGGTCTACCTATACCGCAAGCTCTAGTCATAAGCTTTGCCAGGGTCACACGACCCCCTGCTTCACCGGAAGATTCCAGCGCCACATCACGCCTCAACACATCATCAGGTAAGTGGAGTTGCGCAACTTCCCCTCGAGTATAGTCTACTACTCTCTAAATTTTTCTACTCCGGGACGAAATACATCTGCAAACCTTGTCCACTCCTCAGCAACGATGAAAATAATCATGTAGAATGATTAAGAATAATTAGTCGTCGTTAGCAGTTTACGCATTATGGATTTAAAGAACATCACAGTTCTTAGAAAAATCAATAAAAATTTTATGGACTTTACCTGCAGACATTTTTTATTTAGTAGTCATCCAATTTGTTTAAAAACGAGTGATTACTTTTTTTTATATTTACCCTTATAATATGTTATAAATACGCTATTTTTATTTTTTAAATAAATATTTGCGTTCTTATGATTTACCCAAATATTTCATTTTGAGGGTCATTTTCAATGAGTTGTAAAAAATTCACTATTAGAAAATGGGAATCAAGTTGGGTAGAGTGGGATTTGAACCACGGGCCTTTGATCCGTGAGCCCAAGATACTAGCCAATACTAACAGTATTCACTTGAATTTTTAATACCATTTTTTAGACAGACTTACCGAAAATAATCTTAAAAGAAATCCGGAGTATGATTTGAACTTCAAACCTCTGCTATTATTCAAAGGCTGCGCGGTGCGATTACCACCCCTTTAAAGGGGATATGGGGTAGGTAAGAATTTTGACGAATAGGTATTTGCACATTGTCTTTTTATCGCTTTTTTGCAGATGCCTCTCTGATAGGTATAGTCCGAAAAGACAATTGTACGACTGACTGATTTTTCATAAATGAAATCGACAAAATCGACGGATCGCTGTCCCGTTTTCCGTATCACAAAACCTAACCATTTTTTATGTTTTTTTTTTCAAAAAAGCAGCAAAATAACAATTTCTGTGGAGGTATTTTTTCCGTTTTTCACAATTGTTTATCATATTTGTATACCGCACATCGGAAGACAGCAGATAAAACTGTGTCCTTTTTTAGGTTTTAGAATGGTTCTATCTCCCATAACAAAAAAAATATCAAAAAGGTAAGACAATAGGAAAATATCACGTTTTTTTTTTAATTTTCAAAAATAATGGTCTATGAAATACTGTAAAAAAATTTGCTAATTATTAGTAGCGTAAAAAAATATTTTTTAATTTGTAATTTTGAATTCCCGCAAAAACGGTCATTCCATTGGCCACGCCCCTAATACGTCACGATTCATGTTTATTTGTTCCTTATTATTCGAATTTGTTAAGAACATTGTCACGAATCTTGATGTCACAACTACCAAGGCCAAGCATGTTGCGTTTTTCTAGCAACGAATTTTTATTAAATTTCTTTTTTACATTTATGTATGAAAACATTTCTCCACAATATCGATATTGAATTCGAAAATACAATTAATTATTCTTAATCCATTTCATATATTTTTATCGGTATTTGTAGTATGTATGTGATATTTCCCTATTGAGACTCGACAGTTGTAAATATCCATAATGGGCGAATCATAGCTATAGTACCATAATCCAGGGAAAAAAATCGGAAATACCTTTGTACGAAGAAAAGTAAGACTGAAATTCATCTTAAATGTCACAAGCGAAATATCTCGCGCATGGTACAGTGTAACATGAATATTTGCATCTATAATTCGTTTTAATGCCAATTTAACACACTGCTATTTTTCTTTTGCCGAAGCATTCCAAAATCTGTTGAATTTGTTTGGAATTTAATCGGCCAAGGGACCAAATCCGATTCATATATTTTCTTAGAAATATTTGAGCTATGGTTTCATCATTGTTGTTCCCTTTCAACATCAAGCATCAGATGCAGTGTGTCTTGATCGTCTATTACTAAAGGTAAGATAATCAGTATTACACCTCGACTACCAGTCCAGGGACAGTAAAATATGCGGTGCAGAATCGAATCCACAACTTCAAGTATTGTAGGTGATTGCGCCGACCACTTTACTACGAGGTCAATTTATCCCTGCCCCTTTTCACCACTTTTACCTGATAGAAGCCATCGATCGATCGGGGTTCGGGTTCTAGTTCACTTAAATAACAGTTAAATAAATTATTTATCCGACACAGGACATGTTTTGAGAAATTATTAACCTAATTATGTTTAGTTTTTATAATCGTTTTTAAATAGCCTTCAATAACTGGGTCAAAAATGCTATTCAGATTCAAAATTTTGGCTTTGATCCGTGGTCCGGAGTCGAGGATACTACTACTTGTGGTATCATAAAGAAATGGATTTGTTTTTTAAACATGGAAATTAATAAATGAGTTGTTAAAATTTTTGAAATATTTCAACTTTTGGATAATTTTTCTACTGACACGTTATTAGAACAAATCAATCAAGTTGGAAGGGGTGGAGCCTTAAACAAATGCACAAAACAATTAAAATTGATATTAAAATAATACTTAAAAGCATGCATAAAAACCCCACTATTTATCCCTCCTACTTATTATTTAAAGATACTGAAATCATGGATATAAGAAATAGTATTGCAATCAGGTTTTAAAATTTGTACCCAAGCGAAAAAACTTATTTATAACTAATCAAACCAGTTTAAGGCTAAACCTTAAAATCAAAGTATCTCACAGTAAAACTAGACTAGGACAGACTTATGCACTTTTCATCGCTCCTATACCATACAATGTATTTATTATTGATGTGAAAGACACGAGAAGCTAAACCGATCACACTTTTAAAATATATGATTTAAAGTAGGTCATGAAAGGAGATTTACTTGATAACTTTAGCTAAATTGCTAGCAAAACATGTTAGTTTGTGTTTTTTTTGCACTAAAAACATTGTGTATTATTTATATATGTGTATGCAAGTATTTGCGTGTAATACATCCATGTATGTGTGCATGTATGTATCAGTATGTATGTGGTATCTTGTTAAAAACTGATTAAATCATTGTACCCACAGACAGGATATGTATGATTGATTTTTTTTCTTCAAAAAGTCAAGGCGGGATTCGAACCTCGCATCTCGCATTAGGTAGGTATGTAACACTAACATGGGACCGCAATCTAAATCATGTGTAATAAAGAGGTAGCATTAAATTAACATTAAATAAAAAACTTTTAATTTTTATTCGCAAAAGTAGGTAACTTCAAAGTACGTTAATTCTCGAATAGGTACCTGAATGTCTCATTTTATGATGTCCTTAATTAAATATCCTTTATGGTCCTTTAAACGAGTCCCGCCTACCCGGGAGGGCGGGGGCGGTGCGTGGCATGATCACGCCCACTGGACTTGGTTACAGACCAAGCAGCCAATCGGAGAACACGCCTACCTCCTTATATTAGGATGTCTTCAATTTCCCGACTCAGGAGATACGCATACTTGTGTGTACGTAGTCGATAAGTCGCTATTGTGGTGGGTTATATTGATTTGATTTTTGGCTTACATTGCAGTATTAGATGGAAATCAAATAATTAACATAATGAGCACGCTCGAAATGAAGATTTCGTTACTCAACTAATAGAATTAGCGATTGCTCAGTAACATTTTATAATTAATCATAATAAAATAACTGAAGACTGTAGTTCCATAATTTATTATTGGACAAAATTCTTTCATAAGTTTGGAAATAAATATTTTTAACCTCTTCAGAGAGGTATCAAAAAACTACCCTGAGGTACAATTTTTCTTTTTTTATTAACGTTTTTTATAAACCTACGTGCATCGCTGGATTTAAGGGAGGGCAACCGGGGCAACTGCCCGGGGCCCCCACATAAATTGTACTTATTAAAAAAAAAAAAATTACGATTTCAAAACTTGGTAATTTAAATTTAATCGAATTTTAATTTTGCTCGCGGCGGCGTATTGTTTTACTGCGTTTGCGGCCGTTGGTTGATCCGTGATCTCGCCACGTTCGAGCGATTTGTGTACGAAAATGATTATATTTGCATGAACATTTGAAATATCTTCGTCGGTATTCTATAATTGAATATCTTTAGGAGAAAAAAATGTATGCATATTTTGCTTTTCATACAGAAAACTAAATATTACTTTGTAGATAAATGACAACTTCCCATTGTAATCGGGCCCTAGGGCCTCAATAATGAACGCCATCTTCATCTGAACGTATCGAGACGGTATACATAACTTCTGTAATATCTGTATCTTCCTCGGTATGTTCTATCTACTTGTCATCTCGGCACCATATGATCGATGTCGAAGAGAACCAATGAATGACCCCGAAATTTTAGTCCGCGTTCCTTACTTCATTGACATTTAAAATAGTTCTCATTTACATTTTAAAATTCGCCTCTGTTATAAAAAGTGCCTACTTCAATGCGAGTATAAACTCCAATAAATCCCAATTCAAGCAAAACATGCTCGCTTGAACATGATTTTTAAATAACTTTTGAGAATTACCAATACGGTATACTTAACGATTGTCTGTATTTATCTACTGAGCGATGACAATACCGACTCTCGGTACGCACACTCAAAAAGATAATGTAATTATTTTTTCGTAGTGGCAACTTTCTACGCCTAGATACTTTTGTATGTTAATAGAGCAGAATCTAGCGACAATATTTTTTGCATCTTGCCGCTTGTTCACAAAACTGACAGTTATGTCAGAATTTAATTTGAATTCAAAAAATATTATATTTTGCACATGTCCGCAGTATTCTTGAATATTGCTTTACAGTCTGGTCTCCTCAATACTCCAAATACATTTTAAGAATTGAAAGGATTCAAAAAAATTTTATGAAGCATCTAAACTATCGACAAAATGAACATTTTAATAACTATGAAGAAGCTGTACTATATCACAATATTGAAACCTTACAATCCAGAAGAACTATATCTGATACCGTCTTCCTTTACAAAATAGTAAATAACAAATTAGATTGTCCCCAACTTCTCGAGAAAATTAAAATTCGTATCCCTCAGCGCACAACTCGGCTACAGCAATTGTTTCATGTTGGAAGATCAAGCACAAATAACAACAAGAATGCACCTTTTCCCAGAATCTTAAATAGTTATAACAAACATTTTTTTGAAATTGATATATATTTTCTAACTTTAATTAACTATAAGAAAAATGCCAAGGCTATAATTGCAGATAATAATCATTTAACTTAATCAGTACTATCTATTTAACATTTGTAATTTGTTATATACTTGTACATTTGTATTTATGTCTAAGAGGAAAAGCTGATCTGAAGCTACTCCGTGGGGATCCGTAAAATGATTTTTTTTTAAAAATTATTTAAGAATTATAATAATAAATTAAATTTTGTACTTTTAGTTATTATTATTTTTTTTATTTTTTGCAAGTGATATGATACGGAGTGGCTTAATACAGGTACGCTTTTTTTTAATTTTTTTACATTCTATTTAGTTTTTATATAGAAAACTATAATTGGCCTAAAATTTTGGTTTATTTGTATATACTGTATTTTTTGTTGTAATGGCTGTTGTTTTCTTTAAATAAATAAATAAATAAATAAATAAAATCAACTAATTTAATAGGTTTTTATGAAAAAAAGTGCCAACCTAAGAATGATTACAAATTTAAATAAACCGTAATAAGAGCGAAAATCGCTCGGTGGAACAACATTTTTGTCACTTTTAATTAGTAGATAAACGCATCGAGGGGTTCTAGACCCGTCGATTCAAACCGATGTACTTACTTTAAAACTTGATGGCGAGGGATCGGTAGTGTATCTTCGTAATCGGTTGGGAGAATTTAACGTTCAACTATGACGTCATACTGAAGCTATGTCATTTTAGTACATAGATATATGTACCGTGACGTACGCTTCCTACTGTATCATATCGATGTACCTACCGAAAACTTGAGGGGGGGGGTCAGTAGTGTATCTTCGTAATCGCTAGAGGGAATTTATCTTCAACTATACCGTCAAGGTGAAGGTAGGTATGCACACCTCTGAATCCGGCCCTGCCTGTGTTATTTGTATGTAGGTAATCTAATTTTATAGACTTTTTAAAATTGACGTATGAATTGAGATGTAATGTTTTGCAATGATCATGCATACATATAAATAAATCAATTGAAATTGGAACTCACCATCATTTCCCTGGATGTAACCGGTGGTGCATATGCTACTACATTGGCACTCCAATCGACGGACATCAAGATCATTTTTGTTACATAAAAGGTAAGGTGATCATTCAAACGCTTCAGGTACCAACAATCCTGGGACAGTAGAATATTGGAGTGTTAACCATCACTAAAACTAATATTTTTTTTTTTATTTGAAAATTTATTTATAAACCCTTACGGATTATAACATTCATTTTACATAAAATAATATATACATTTTTCATTTATACTCTGTTGTTCAAAATAATATTTTTTACATCTTTTGTAAAGTTTGTCTGAGTCTTTTGTTTAGTTTTGTCTGGTAGTTTATTGTATAATTTCAGTCCCTGGTTCATTAGTCTTGATTGTCCTTGTCTTGTTTTAGAAAGTTGTATATGGTATTTGTCTGATATTCTCGTATTATGTCCATGTTGACTACAATTTTTTATTAGTTTTAGTTCTTCGTCTACAATTACATTAGTGGCTAATTTATGGATAAATTTCGACCCTGCCAGGAGTCGAACACGAGGCCTCAAGAATGATAGACAAATGCGCTAATAATTACGCTATGAGGCTGACTTATCCCAACTTGATTTTGTTTTTCTGTATTAGATATTATAATTATCGTAAACAAAGGAGGCCCCGTTGTTCACAATAAATGGTGACATGTATTTGAAATGTCCATTTTTGGTATGATTCGCTTTTGCTTTCATTTGCTTACGCCGCCCCCGTGTCTTATAACCGCTCGGACTCCTGTTAGATCAGCTATAGTATTACAAAACGACGAATTCGAAAAGTTGTTAAGGTCTGCTATTTGCTATGTGTTGACCATTTTTAATGATAAATCATTTTACTTTTTTATGCAGCAGGCGCATACGGAGTCTATAATTCGACTCAATATATGTTACCAAAAAAAAAAAAGATAAAGAGGTACTGAAGACTATAAAGAAAAGAAAACTTGAGTACTTTGGGCATGTGATGAGAGGCGAAAAATATAAAATTTCAATTAAATAAGTCATTCGACAGGGAAAGATTGAAGGGAGACGCAGTGCAGGTAGAAGGCGCATCTCTTGGCTTAAAAACTTGCGCGACTGGTTCCATTGCAGCACTCAGTCCTTGTTCAGGGCAGCTGCCAATAAAGTAAGAATCGCAATGATGATTTCCAACCTCCATCGGGGAGAGGAACCATAAGAAGAAGAAGATATGTTACCACATCGCTATGCTAACAAAAAATACAAGTGTTTTTCTAAGTTTTAGTTGGAAATCATTAGGTGTAGGTATAGGTATCTTCACATATACATAAAAAGTTTCATTCAGTATTTTTATGGTTCCTACTGAGTTTGTAGTTAGTAATTTTGATACGTGATTTTTGTACTTTTTTAATTTTAAATATTTGATTTTTTCTCGCCCAATAGCTACTTCAAAATATATAAACTATCAGTATTAAAAAAAAATAATATTTAATATCCTTAATTTTCTTTTTATTTTCCCTCTCTTAAACATTTTTTCTTTTGTCCCTTACAGCATTGCACAATATTATATTTTAAATTATGGCCCAAATATTATACCAATTTTATCACACAATCCTGATGTGAATGAATCCTTTGGTCTGATTTGTATGAATCTGTATCAATACATATGTATTACATTAATTTGACATGGTTTTTATCTTCACTGTCGAAGTTATTAGAAGAAATAAAAATCATGTTTAGTTTATTGTGTGCGGTGACTAAAATAATTTTGATTATATTGTCTGTTACATTAAAAAATATTATCTTTAAATTTAAGAAAAAATCACAATTATAATTTTATGTCCGTACTCCTTAAATTGTTAATACAAGTCTTTCCAAAAAATCTGTGACAGCACAAAATGTCAACCTTTTATCATAGAAATAAAATTTACTATAAAAAATGTGTACATTCAATGCTGTATGGGTGTGTTTTAATACTCTTGTAATTTACCAAATGATAAATAAATCCTACCTGTAAAAATATGAAAAACTGTCATAATACTATTACACACATTTATTTAGCTTTTTTTAAACTAGGAGGTAGGAAAATTGGCAACTTTTATTTGAAACATGTGTTTATAAATCAAGGAACAAAATGGCGCAAGACTCAAATTTTATTTTTTATTTCGTGTTGCTTTTAAAATGAGAATGTGATCTAGAGAATTAGACTAATATTATTATTTTTTAACACTCTACAGTTACATATCCAATAAGACTTAAAAAAATAGTAGTTACCATTCAAAACAAATCAAAAATATTTTTATTTACTCCTAGTTTGCCATCGTTTCAGAGCTTTCTAACACTTCCAACGAATTCCTGGATTGACGATCTCTCGAGGGTTGTTTTGACAGAAACGTGGATCCTTCATCAGGTTCATTGGCCAGAGAAAAATAAGTAATGCTCTGTTTTGATGACGTTGCACAAACTTTATTGTAAGGCGTGCGCGAGCAGCAGCAAGAAGAAGTAATCCATTGATTGGCCCATCATCTAAAGAATCAAAACATGACACACCCTTCTCCATCATCGGGTTGGTTTTATAAACGTGCGCCCTTTTTTAAAACAATTTTGTAGTTTCTCAGTTTTCATAAATTCTGATTATTATTTTTAATTCGAAATTAACAATCTAACATACTTTTTGCCCTTGTTAAAATGATATTATTTTACTTGTCAGTGTGATATTATTTAAGAATTATACGTGCTTTATTTTACCATCTGTGTACCACTTTATTTATTGTTTAATGTTTTATTAATAACAAAAAATAATAGTAACAATATTAATATGTAAAAAAAAATCGCATAAGATTTGTCATAGGATCTCCTGCGAACGTCAATAAATTATACAAATCAAATTTGCAATTGAATACCGAAAAAAAATTTGATGTTTTTCGGTATGAAATTTAAATTCATTTATTTAACACGTTTATGTACAAAACAATTTTTTTTTTTTTTTTTTATTTAAATTTCATTGATAAACCCTTACGGGTTACATACATTTAACAAAATATTTTTACTTTTAAAATTCACATTCTACTGTTAATAATAATATTTTAAACATCTTTTGTAAAGGTCGTCTGAGTCTTTTGTTTAGTTTTGTCTGGTAGTTTATTGTATAATTTCAGTCCATGGTTTATAAGTCTCGATTGTCCTTTTCTCGTTTCAAAAGATTGTATATGATATTTTTCTGATATTCTCGTATTGTGTTCACGTTTACTACAGTTTTTTTCAAGTTTTAATTCTTCGTCTACAATTACATCAGTGGCTAATTTATGAATACATTTTAAAGATTCTAATTTAAAGAGTTCAGTTACATTTATTTGTTTAGTTTGTTCAAAAAGTTCTTTAGCTGCTGTTAGATAGAGAAGGTCATATACTAACTTTCATATTTTATTTTGCTGTCTTTGTAGTGTGTTTATGTCATTTTAATTTCCTGTTCCCCATAGTAGTTGCATATAACATATTTTAGTTTTTACATAGGCTTCATACATTTTTTTTTCCCTTTATTGGAACAAAGCTTTTGATTTTAAAAAATAGACTCTAGAAAATAGAAATATATATTCATGACATTCAAAACACAAAAAAAATAAGCGATACAATTTAAACGTAATAAAATAAGAAAATTTAAATACCCAGTAATTAGAGTAAATCGTAGAATAAGTTGTAGAGCCCTACACAAGCTCTCCCGACATTCTTGCGCGAGTGGGTTGTTTGCTGCTGCTAGACCTCACTGGGAAGGGCTGCTGCGACAGCAACAGGCCTTAAACTGCAGGGGAAAACCAAGCCCAAACATCATAATTAGCCAATTGGTGGAACACTGCTGGGAATCGAGATTGTGACAGCATTGAAACAGGACGCTTAATATAGTTATTTACATGTTCTACAAACATTTTAGATTTACTATATTAAAATTCTTGTTGGTTTTTTATTGAATATTTGAATATTTTTTTTTTTTTTAAATATATTTCATTTATCACATGAGTTGTGTATTTCTCAATCTTTTTTTATTTCTAATTACTTTGTAATAGTTATATGACTGGTCGAATGTTGCACCACCCGTCCGATCCATTTCGAATAAAATTTATTATTATTAATGTAATTATTATTACAATTCCCCAAACCTAGACTACACCGGCTAGGTGACAAGTATGGTAAAGTTGATATATTTCGTCTGTTTTTATATAATTATAGGTTAAGTATTCAAAAGGTTAGAAATTAATCTGAATAAAATTTCTTAATATTGTTCTTTATTCAATATTTTTTTTCGTGTATCTCAAAATAATGTACATATATACTTATGTGTATGTATATTTATATATGTAAGCATGCATGTATGTATATGTGTGTATGTATGTATGCATGTGCATGTGTATGTATGTGTATAGGTTTTAATTTTATTTTATTTTATTTTATTCAGAAAACATACAGTCATACAAAATAAGTATTAAAACAACAATTTTTTAACATAAAAAGACCAATTAAGTTTTCATAAATTAAAAAGATATAAACATTAAATGTGACAAAAAAATAAATAAATAAGAATTTTAAGTGAGAAAAGAATAATTGTTGACATTTGCGTTTTCCGTGGAGGTAATAAATTAAAATACCGAAAGTACACTCCGAGCCATCCACGCACACACATGAACGCACATATAAAACATACACAAACATATACATTACATGCGGCACATATACATAGCATAAACCACTCAAGATGCACATTCAGCAACTATCCCAAATAATCGACCCCATGAAGAAATTTTCTGTACAAATGCAACGTGCAGTTAAAAATGTCTACATCAATACTGAGTCCGTTATAATTATAAGTATAGATATTCAATATGTAAGTAAATAGAATATCTTTTCATATACTCGTATATACCTATGTTGGTACATTTCCTTATTTTGACTTATTATTGTATCGTTCAGTTTTTCTTGTGTTATCTTTAATTTTAACTAAATGTACATACTTATGTTTCACTGCTGCACATAAATGTAAAAGCCCGTAGGGCGTGTATATTAATTAATAAATAAAACGACGCGAGGCGAGGTGGACAACTTATTTCGATAAACAGGCTCTTTATCCACGTGCCGTTCTAAGATTTTATTGTTTCTCCGACCTTCCATTACAAGACACAGATGCAAACATTACTTGCATAAAATTACTGCAAGTAATGCACCCCTCGTCATGCAGTACTGTTTACTGTTTTGATGACTAGGCTATTTTCTCCCTCGTGTTTTGTTATGATATGCACTGGCGCATCGGTTGCATCAATTATTTTTATTTTTAGCCATGTTTACGTTCGCCAATGCTCGAGGGTCCGATATGAAGGAAAAACATCTTTAGTACAACGTGGGAGGATTGTTTTCATTATGCCTGGAGGAACAATTTTGGTTGTAAATATTTTGATAGTGTATCAAAAAGATTAAATTATTTTTCACTCGTAATCGAATATTAAAAACTGGACCAAACACTAAAATGTACTATCAAATTACAACAGGGATGGAGAATACATTAAATAAGGGAATATGGAAGTCTAGGCATTTACGACTTCCATATTCCTTTATGTAAGGTATTCTCCATCCCTGTTGTAATTTGCTAATCTTAATGACTCCCGACGGGGGGAAATCCAGTCTTTTGTCTCCAAACATTTGGACAAACTATATTGTAATAAAATGTTTGTTCTTTAATTTATTTATTATTAAGATTTACATGTGTACATACAAACATATTTTTTTATATTGAAGAGAAGAGAATCTAGAAGAAATAATTTACATATATGAAGATTTTTTTATATATATTTTTTTACATTTGCAATTTACAATTTGTCGCCCAACTTGACAAAGTTTGTTTAAATGGCTAACAAATTGTGAATTTACAGATTTGCAGTAGAAAATAACAATAATAAAGGTATACAAAATAAAAATTACAGTAAGCATAAAGGAGAAATTAGAAAAATATTTTGTGTTGGATTCACTGCATACCCTGGAGTATATCATAAAAATTGTAGTCCTGTGCCGCAATCCACTTAATTACATTGACTAAACGTATTTGAGATGTTTGTGGTTTTTAAAGAACTGTCTAACTGACTATACACTCTTGGTGCAACAACACTGGTTAAGGGTTACATAATTTTCAGCTGGAGCACATCTCGTGTATCTGTTTTGCTGAGTTCTTTGTTCACTAGTTTTAGTTATGTGAAACAGGCAAAGCGCTGACTTTATTTTCAAACTATATTTTTACACCACCGTTAAAACTCCTATTCTGGCTTTGGTAGCTCCCCCCCAGCTCAATATTCCATATGTTAATGTGGATTGTACAACAGCAAAGTAAATTAATTTTAGTGTCCTGCAGTCAATGGCGTTTCGTAATTCCTTGCAGACAAAACCCAGTTTTTTTATTTTCTTAGAGACGTAGTGAATAATATAAGAAAATATTACGATCATATTATGATCATATCATGATCAGTCCAGTCAAGTCTGCTTACAATAACACCTAAATATTTAAACGATTTGACCAAAGGTGGACGGTCAAAATAATTACTTTTGTTACACGTGTGGATTATTATACAAATTTGTTGATCGGTTGCCAGTCTTGGGTATAGAGAAGGTTATTATTTTAGTTTGATTGAATTATTTTAGATCTTCTGAACATTCTTGAAAATACAAATAATCCCTTCTGTCACATGACTACCGATGTATAAAATTTAGAAATTTGAATTTACTTATGTGTAGTGCTTATATCATATTACTTATTACTGCTATTGTAGTTTTTTTTTTTATTATTATTATTTTAGTACTTATTAATATATGTATGTATGTATTTGTATATCTATAATTACATTTATTCATGTGTATGTTTACACATATACCTATATTATTAAAGATACTAATTACTGTTACTAGAAAATAATACAAAAATAATGTTGATAAATGCTTCGACACGGGTGTTTATATAGAAAACAATAAATAAAACGTTTTATGTGAAATAAATAAAAAAACAAAAATAAAAAACAGCCTAGCCGCTCTGTTGAGTGGCTGATTTAACTATTTGGCGGCGGCGGATATTCGAGTAAGACTAATGAACGAACTTCGAAACGAAATTGTGACAGAATAAGCCTGCTGGTTCTATTTCACGCACTGATTTGAACTCTTCATCCACCCGAACATCTGCAAGTAGTTTTTGATATATTTTTTCCATGCCTAATCACTGCAGTCAGAACAAGTCGAGTATTATAATGCGATAAAAATATGATGAAAGTTACGCGATTTTCATCTCTATGCCGTAACAAGCGTTAACTTGTTTTTCACTCGCTGTTTTGCGAATTTATATCCGCGGTAATGCAACGTAAAACTTTTACAAATTGCAGTAAACCCGTTGTACCGTTGCATAAATGCTTGGGTCAGTTCATTTTCCATGACTGAATTATACATTATCGACATTATATTGGGTGGAGTAAAAAGCAATTCTACATTTTTTATGTGAATTTTAAAAAATTAAAAAATATCGTACTTTTATTTTTTCTGGACTCTCTTCCTGTCCCCTTCCAAATACATATCCTATGCATTATTTACATCATTATAAGTTATTATCCTTATTTCTTCATCATTAATTGGCAAAAAATAGTGCGTGTGCTAGCAATACAAAAAAAATATTACATCAGAGACAGAAAATGGCCATAGTGACCAGATTTAGATCTTAATAACTTCCTAGGGAGGAAATCCAGCCAGTCTACAAACATTTGGACATTCTCAAAACATATTTTTATTTTTCGTTATTGCATATAGGTTGACATTGTTTGATGAGATTCTTGATAGTGAAGAATGAAAAAAAACTTATTGATTTTTTTTAATGTTTCGTTTATTGTAATAATTAAAAAAAACAAGTTTATGAATGTATATATTACCAGTGACCACATACTTACTAAAAAGCATGTCTGTGACACAGAAAAGTAGCCAGAAACTAAAATGGCCGCGACGGTCCATGGAAAGACAGATGCTCGGTGTATGTCTTAGAGACATAATAAGAAATGAAGAAATAAAACCGCCGAACCGGAGTCGTGGATTGTACCGTAAAATTAATGTAGCAGAACATTCTGAATAATAAAGTGGAGACCATGGGTAAACAAAAGAGGTCGTGGAAGACCACAAAAAATATGAGTCGACAATATTAAAATGATAAAAGCAGGTGATAGGAAGGAGTGGAGACGTTTGAAAGAGGCTTTTATGAACAGTAGACAGAATATGATACTAATATAATAGATATATTATGTTCATATAAGTATATATAAATTTTCATCATTGTTAATATTATTTTTTTCAACTTGGAGCACTAACTTTGTGGTTATTCATTATAATTAAATAAATGTAAAACAACTTTTTTTAAATTATTTCTACCGATCGGTTTTGAAAGCAACATAAGCTTCTTTATTAGGGTACAATAGGGTCTTTTTACGCTTTTTTGTTATTTTTATTTAAAATAAGCAAAAACTTATAACGATGGTAACGGTTTTAATATTTTTTTCGTGAGACGTCACATAAATTTTCTACAAAGGCTTAAAATATGCATATTTTGAATCACCCAAAAACGAGACGTTTTGCGCCCCATGGAACAAACGGCACACATGACGTTTCGGCGCCAAACTTTATATGTAATGATTATTAGAAGCGCAGTCGGGGAGCACAACGCGTGACGTCAAAATGACGTGATGCCAACCTCCAGCCGTTTTGTATGTGCTCATTTTTAAAACCGAAAATTATAAATCAGAATTTGCATTGATAATATTTATATGTCCATCATTAGAATTGTTTAAATCCGCTCCAACGTTTTACCCGACTTATTAACCTACGAATTTTATCCTATTTTACTTTAACAGTTAAATTATTTTATTTCATTTGATTTGAGATTTTTACAGCTATTACATAAACAAAATAAGTAGAAAAATATTAAAAATGCTAAAGCCAATATAAAAAATCCACTGTAAATATAATGACACATAATATATAAGAAATGAAGTTTCGTAATTGTATTTGTGTGACGTTTGTATTCATGTGTATGTGAATGTGTGTATGCGTGAATGAATGAGGGAGAGGATACACGTGCGTGTGGGAATGAATGAGGAAGAGGGCGCGTGTGTGTGGGTGCGTAAGTATAAAAACAAATTTGTTTTAAACATGTAATTGTATTAAAAATGGTACAATAAAGAACTAAGAAGAAGGTAAAAACCATTTTGTTAAAATTCAAATCAAGAAATGTTATAAATTGTTTTTTTTTTTAAGTATGTTAAATTTCAAAACCGTATTCTGAAAAAAAAAGCATTTTATTTCAAAATTTAACTGATACACATCGAATGAATAATGTGCGACGAGTCCCATACAATACGGTAGGTAACCACAAAATGCAGTAAATACGATAAAATGACAACAATAAAATAAGGATTGACAATACGCGAACGTATTACTCAATATAAGATCGAAACATATAAAGCTACTAAGTCAAGTATTTTTGACATGCTGTTCTTGTTAATATGGGAGGTGTGAAGCGAGATGGATAGGTGGTGGAAAAAATATGTGGCCAAAAACAAAGTTGTTTTATTTTAATTTTATTGTAAATATTAGTTATTATACAAAAAATGTAGTACTAACTAAAGTAAATAAATAAAAATACAACAATTTGCGTAGTTGCTATGACATCCGTAGGCGCTGTTTGTTTACCATATAAATATATAATAAATTAATTTTAGCGTTACTTTCATTCCGGCTGTATAAACAGAACAGTTGCAGCGTATTTGTTGTTTGCTGCAAAGGATAAAAATTGGAGGGAAAAACATGTTTGCGCAATGGCGCCAGGTCGGACATGCAACATCGAATTAAACATTCAGAGAAAAACAAACACACACAAACAGTGACGTCTCCGATCACTTCCATCGGGAAAATAAACATTTTCCTTTGCAAATACCAAATGGCATTATGTATGAAACGGAAATGCAAATCCTATTATGAAATGAAACGTTCGACAATCGTATTTTGAAAAGTTTTTATTTTCAAATGTTTATTTTTATTTGTCAACCCAAAAGCCTGGAAGGCTTTTACATAAGTTATTATCAACAGTTTAGTACATTGTAGTTAAGTATTTTGCGAACGTACACAGTTTAAAATATTTTTTAAAATTATTGTAAATGTTTTTTTTTTTTTTTTTTACATTTTTTTGTACCACAACAGGCCAGGAGGCCTAATTACAGTGGTGAATTACACCACAGAGCACCCAGGCTTGAGAAAAAACAAATTTTGTGTTCTCACCGGGAATCGAACCCGGAACCTTCCGTGCGTGAGTCTAGCATCTTGACCACTACACCACGGAGGTCGCCATTTTATAAACAGATACATTTCAAATCTTCTGTTTTACACTGAAAACGCATCAACA
Organism: Micrasema longulum; assembly: GCF_059751315.1. Classification (NCBI taxonomy): domain Eukaryota; kingdom Metazoa; phylum Arthropoda; class Insecta; order Trichoptera; family Brachycentridae; genus Micrasema; species Micrasema longulum. Next base: position 452,099 of record NW_028278782.1, read on the forward strand.
AACTATTTTAAACAATCTACAATAGCTAGAATATGCGACCAATATAACAATATATTTACCGAGGCTGATATTTTTTGTTACAATGTATGTAAATTTAGGTTAACAATTATTGAAATTTTGAGAGAAGCAGATATTTATTTAACTTTATTATAAATTATTGTATTAAGTGTAAACAATTTTTTTGGTGTGTGCATGAGTTTCTTACACTAATATACAAAGAAATTGGCAATATTTGTGTACATACTGTTTGTTTACCTAATAGAATATATAAATAAATAAGGCGAAAATTATAAATTAAATGAAAATATCACAACAAAAAGTTCTCAAAATCTTGATTTGAATAAGTTTGATTAAGATTTGAAGCTAACACCAACATGCACATTGGTGCTAAGTAAACTCGGAATCGGAGAGTGTAGTGAATTCAATCGTCAATAATTAACTATTAGAAAATGGGAATCAACTTGGTGTAGAGTGGTGTTGGAATCTCGGATCGCTAATACACGAATCCGCATCACTACTAACGGGACCACAACTCGATTCTAATTATTTATATGGCAAATAAATGAAAAAATAATAAATTGTAAAAATTGACAGTGAAATTTAGCTAACGGTAAAAATATTCGATATAAACTTTTATCGTTTCTCTATCCACATCCAGGAGAGCATAGGGCACTGTATTGGTACCTACTTCAATAGCAGCGAATCTCGACTTTTTAATACGTAAAGGCAAGATGCTCATTCTATAATGTTTCAGATCTAGTCTAGTAACTTATCGTTTAAATTATGTTTTTGTATAATTTTCTATTGGTTTCAGTGAGACTATTATTATGTATATTTGATTACATATGTAACTAAATTGGGATAATTTGTATTAAAATATTTATATCTGACAAGCGGACCCGATAGACGTTGTCCTGCTCGAACGTTGGATTGCCTGCTATTAGCTGGTTCTGCAAACGTTTTTTCGATTTTCGAATTTTCCACTTACTGGGTTGAATTATGAATCTAAACTATCCAGGGACACTCAAACACACAAAAAAATCCATCAAAACTTTTTTTTTTAATTCGTCAATTTTTTTTTCCTAGAACCAGATTAATAAAGAAATAAGGACACACGCTATTTTTTTTTAAGCTATTCATATATTTGTAATAAGGGTTAGTTTTCCGATGTATCTCCTCATGTGATTGGCTAAGAGTCCTCGTAGTGCTAAAATTAAAATTGTGCAAAAAAAACTACTCTAGTGCCATAATCAAGGGAGAAAATACGAAAATACATCTTAATTAACGAAAGTTAGACCACGTTTTCCCCTGAGCCCTTTAAAATTATGATACTTTTCTCATGTCCAACGCGAATTTAATCAATTTTTAACCACCAGCCGGGTTTTGCATGTGCTTAACATTTAATTCGAAACCAAAAGAAATTAAAAGAAAAATGACCGATTTTGTCTTGAAAGCAAGCAAAAACTGTTAAGATAAAACGAAAAACCCCTTCCATCGATAAGTGGGTACCTAGGGACTTGTTTACGATTTGATTTCAAAATTATTTATTTTATAATTACTGAAAATCCATAAAAAATAAAAAAATTGGGTAAAAATTATAAGGAGTGTAAGGAAAGAATCTGATTGGGATGCATAAAAAGCGAATGCTGTTTGTAATCATTCAAAAATGAACTTTTTTTAAGATGATTTTTTTTACAAAAACAATATTTAAAAAATATTATTTTGTAAAGATTATTTTTACAACGTTATCTTCTTTGGAATATGATTATTTATACATTGTTTTTCTGCATTGTTTTTTTTTTGCATTACACGCTATTATAATTTCATTAATTTTACAATGTATTTTTTAATGTTAATTATTATGGCTTAACACGGGCACAGTCTAAAAAGACTTAATAAATTCATTAATATGTAAACGAGTAAAATGCTGAATGAATACATAAATAATTAAACTACGTAAAATTACAATGATTATTGTTTTTTCAAATTAAGATTCTATATCGATATATATATATATATATATATATATATATATATTTATATCGACCCTGTCGGGAATCGAACCAGATACCTCAAGCATGGTAGGCAAACAAAAGGTAGTACACCTCACGGCGGACGTACTCGCATCTCCACTCGATTTTAATTTTTAGGATTATTACCTGAAAGTAACTGTCGAGACAAACACACAAACCGTATTTTTTGTTTCCCTCAAACACGGGAAAACATGATATAACTATTTGTTAACTTCTTTTAAATATATTTTAGTCAGTATATTATGATTTATTCTAAAATAACAAAATTATTCCAGCAAATTTTCCAACGATAATAACATGGATGTTAACATCTTCAGCAGTTCTGGTATCCCAATAATAACGTAACAGGGCAAACATTTAGGGTTCCAATGACAACATGTTGTTTGTCTATAGACGAGAGGGCAACACCTGACGATGTTTATACAAATAACATGGTGGGCTCTGCCTCCTTGTGCTTTCTGCCCTCCTGGCAGGATTTATGGGAAGGAGGATTTGGGATAAGATGGAGGTTTTCTCCAACTTAGGTGCAAAGCCCGCGTAAAATAGTAAAAATACATCTCAGATGCGTATTCTTTTTTCTGGTGGGATTAAAAAAACCTGAAGCGTGAAAATAATTTTTGTGGTGATTTAATGAATACGTTTTTAATAGAGAATTTTAGTTTGTGGATTTTTTTAATAATTGCCATTTTTACAAACCGTTTATCGTCGGATTAACGTAAAAATATTTTGTATTTATTGTTATAAAATATGTTAAAGTAATACGTGATGTTTTAAAATGCCTTATGCTTGCAAAAACTAACTAAAAAACCAAAGTTTCTAAAAGAACAATAAACTATTTAAAGCAAATAATTTGTAAAAAACAAGTAGACCGAAAAATGTATCATATGTATCACAAAGATATCAGTTATCAAAATAATAACATATTACAACAGAGATGAAGAACATTTAAGAGAAGGTAATATAGAAGTCTAGGCTTATGACCTGTCAATGGCTGGTTTAAGTGGCCACTTTACACACTGTGTAACATTCACCATTCTGCCTATATTTGAACATCTATATTCCTTCAATTCTTTCATCTGTTGATGTTTGTGAAGTTGAAGTTGTTACATAGTGTGTAAAGTGGCCACTTAAACCAGCCTTTGACAGGTCATAAGCCCTGTAGATGCCTAGACTTCTATATTACCTTCTCTTAAATGTTCTTTATCTCTGTTGTAATATGTTAATATAAACAGCTCCCCAGGGAGTTGAATCCAGTCCTTGTCTACAAAAATTTGGACAAACTCAAAATATTGTAGATCAGAATAATAGTTTTCAATAAATTTTAATATATTTTAAATTGCCTCGGTAGAAAATAAAACATATGTCATTTTACTTGTAATTTAAAATTTCTCGTTTATTATCTTAGCTCAACAAGAAAAATACTTTACCAACTATATTAATTTATACAACAAGGAATTTATAAATTAACATAGAGTGGTTGAATAATTTGAAAAGAGATTACAAAAAGTTGCCGTTTCACAGTGTTTACAAAATATATAAATACTTGGGTATTTTATTACATTGTATGTATGTAGGTTATACCAAAGTGTAAGGCCGTCTTAAAAATTATTGTTACGGCGTTATAACGAATGAGTTGGTTATGTTTTTACGAACAATTTTTCTTGAATTTTGGATACTAAGCGCCGTTAATTATAGTTATGAGTGATGAGTGATTATGTGATGTCAACTTTGCTGTCGTCCCAGTCATCACTAGAATCACATTACAATTTTTTTAGTCTCTCAGTATTAGTATTTTATAAGTATATTGTGAGATAAGGTAACGGTAAATGCATTGCGTCACAAAGCGTCGGGTTAGTTCGAATGTTTCTTTAATATTGTAAATGAGTGCAGTGAATTGAACTGATAGATAGTAAATAAAGTGAGATTTTATGACACCACATAATTCATGTCATACTGAATTGAAAACCGACAATCTTTGGAAACTTATTATACGGCATTACCTGGTAAGTTTATTGAAAATCAATTGTTTAAATATATCGTTTCGTGTATCAATAAATAATCTGAATTTTTAATGTATTGTTAGCAGAGCCCGTATTAACCCCTATATACAAAATGCTGATTTCTTAAAAATGGGAAAAGTTTTTGTCGTATTTAGTTTATTTTTTTATTGACCAAGCTTGAGTACAAGTATCGAGCAATGATGAGAAATTATTTTAATTCTTTAACATGCATTTATATTTTACACCTTGAGAATTTATCGTCTTTGTATGATTATTATGAAATCAATGATCATTTCTTCGAGTCCGAAAGCCATTTTCGCCAGTTCTGTGCCGTCGAAGAACCCCCTCTTCTGTCAAGTCCCTCGTGGTGTCCATTCTTCCACCCGATACATTCACCCTTGTTGGCGTGCGTGGTTATTGGGACGTGATTAATTAAAGGAATTTACCTATCGCCACTTCTCCCCTACGAAGACCGCTGCACCCATCTCATCTCCTCATCTCCTGGCCCCACCCGTTCCCCACTTCGGGGTGGCAGAACCCCGGTGAATAGGTTCATACATTATCGGGATTGCGAGAGTTTTTTTGTTAGTTACGAAAATAATGCTGCTAAAAAATATCAAATTATTTTGAATGTAAAATATTCTGATGTTTTTTACTCATGAACGTTCCAAAGCAAAATAGCAAAAATAATAATAATAAATCTTTTTTCACTAATAATAATCTAAGTTTTTTAGTGTGGTTTTTCGTGTTTATCTGTACGCACAATCATTTTTTTAACACTTGTTTTACTCAAATCTTTAGAAACTCCTTGAAATGATCGCGCAAGTACAAATTTCACTATTCAATTCATAATCTAATGTGAATGCTATTTATATTTTGTATACTTGTTTATGTTTGAATTTCAAATGTATGATTTATATTTGATTAGTTTTATAAGCATTTAACGTTATTTCTTTTATTTTGATTGTAGTTTATCATTTTATTGTTGTTTTATAATATTGTATATGTAATTATTATTTATTTATTTTATTTGATTTATATGGTTTACAAACAAAAAAAAAATACAAAACAAATTAGTATAATAATCGCAACTCGTTTTGTTTAGATATTGTTCATCAATTATATTCTTAGCATTTGGTATTATTTATTGAATTTGGATTGTTATTTTTTAAATTTTATATTGTAACAAAATATATGTAAGTATTGGTTATTTTAAGTTACTTTATATTTTTTTACACGGAGACGACCTAAAAAATCACAATCGGTTAGTGAATATGTATATAATCGTAAATTGAAATAAAAAATTGAGCGAATGAATGAATACGCAAAACTAGACAAAATACTTTTTATTATTGTCACCCTTCTCAAACCAATTTTTTATGTCGCTCACCTTTACTGCGTATACAAAGGCTAGGGAAGAAATGTACCTTTTAATTCGACATTTTTAACTCGAGCCTCTGTGAATCCGAATCATCTCTGTATAAATATTTCATGGTGTTCTATATTAACGATTAATTTGCAGAAGCAACCTATGCCAATAAACTACTGTTAACTTATTTTTTGTACATAGTCTATCGCCTTTTTTATATATTTTGTATACTGACGTACATATATGTTATTATATTTTTTTTAATTTTCTTATTATTGATTTTTATTTTTGTGTAGCTGAACTCATACTATTGTTATATTTTATATTGTTACAGGCGCTTGCGCTGTATAATAAATAAAATATAAGATATATTACAATAAATGAAATCGATTAAGTACGGTATGATGTGTGGAAGTAATAAAGTCACCGCCCGGCCCCCTGCTTGAGCGGCTCGGAATAACTTGCAAGTGGCGATCCAAATAATAAACGGCGGTCATTTGTCGTCCACTTTCTGGAAATAAAAGAGCGTAAAAAATGGCTGTGGATATCGCTTTCCCCAGCGCGTGTTGCCAATAAGTGTTTTTTGCCGGACAATAGGAAAAAACTGCGGCCTGGTATTAGGGCGGCAGGATCAAAGGGGGTAGGAGTCCCCGCAATAATAGCCCGAACGATGCGTCCAACTTCAGTAGAAAACCTTCGAGCAAGCGAAAATGTTTATCGGCCATTTAATGGGAGAAAGTAGTCACACATAAAACAAACTTTTCCGCTCGAGGCAATTGGATTTGGCGAAAACAATAGTTATTGTTCAAATGTTTTTCTCGTGTAAAAAAATACTTCAACGAAATTAAAACTCCACCCCCATTACGTACTCCCGGGATAATGTATAGAACCGAGATATTAATGTCGTAACTTCAGAGCAGGTATAAAAAACGAAAAATAATGAAAGGAAGCGCAGAGGTACCTTAACAACCCATGTCATTGTTATCGTAAGATAATTTATGAATTACAGCAGTAGGAAGCTCATCTCTTGTGCCACTTTAGGGAGTAATTTTCCGTATGTATGAAAATATGTATCCTACCATTTTTCACTTGGACATTTTAATCCTAAATTATTTTTAATACAGCCAATTAAAAGCCGGGGTAGTTTTTAACACGATTGAGCATCAAACATAATATAATATCGACCATAAAGTTCTAGGAGGGAGTTAGCAATAATATATTACGGTAAGTGAGAGTGGAACACTTTTCGTGGAAACAAACGGATATTGTATGTTATTGCCACCCTTTCCTGAGCGGAAATAGCCTCTTTATATATATTATATCTACCCGAGGAGTATTCAAACAATATAAATTACACGAAGAAGTAAACACGCAAATACATAGAAATAAACTTAAGGCAGGTAGAACTTTAAACACAAATAATACAATATACCAACCTTGTTTGTATTGTAGTGGCCACAACATACTCTTATAAATATCAATAATGTACATATTTTTATACAGCACCTATTGAGGTGGTTATTTTTACTGTAATTTTTTTTGTTGTTTGTTTATTTATTTGACGATTATGGTCTACGTTACTTTACGGGATGTTCGATCCATTACGTAATGCAAACTGTAAATATAAGGTAGAAGTTGATTAATGAAAAGCAGATAGCTGCTAAACTGCTGATAAGTACAGAAAAAGTTGTCCTCTGGAAGGTGTATTAAGCAAGCAAATTGCCTTATAAATGGATGAATTCTGACCTGCATTTGTACGGCTTCTAGGTGCGTAAAACATTGCATGAGATTTTGCTTGAGTTTAATTATTGGGAACATACAAACTGATCTCTTTCAGTATATTTGGATTGTATATATACTTCCAGAAATAAGCTTATGGAAATGGTTCCCAAAAAAATTTGTCGACGAGATTTGAGGGTGCTGTAATCCAGCATTCCTGCTAGAAATAATGATGGATACAAGAATGTATAATTATTATTTTCTTTAAGATATAAGTACAAAAAAAACCGCTCTTGAACCTTCTTTATTTTAAGGATGTGGTTTGATTCAGAATGGTTCCAAATGATGGAACAGTACTCTTGTATGCTGAGGACTAGTGTATCATACAATGTGCGAATTACAGTAGTTTTATTGAAATATCTAGAGTTTCGAAGTTCAAATCCAAGCATCTTCCTAGATTCATTTACAACACTAGTGAAATGGAACTTAAGCGTTAATTTCGCTTAAAAAATAAAACCATGATCTTTGATTTAGTAATTGCGTGGTAAACGTATTATATTCATATGGTAAGAACAAATATATGTTTCTTTGGAGCAAGTATTTGACACCACAACAGGCAAAGAGGCTCAATTGAACGTAGTTATGCAGAAACCAGCCAGTCGACAATTTTGGAAAAATGATATTTTTATGTTATCGAGTACAGTAAGATCAATTCTATGGTCTGCTAAAAACAGCCAAACCGCTTTCTTACAAAAAACTGTATTAATTACCTTCTGAAAAAGGTGTCGATCACAAAAACGGCATTTCACAATTTGCAGAAAACACCCACAGCTTTAGAAAAATCTTATGGTACTTAAAAAATCATTAAAACTGGTCAAATACATAATAAGTTCTTTTGTAATATAAAAAAAAAACTTATGTATTCATTGTTTACCGTTTGTAAAAATCAAAAACATTCCAACTGTTATGTAAATTTCATAAATAACTCTTTTCTCAAAAATGCTATTATCTCAGTTTCAATTTTCTATGGCTGGCTGGTTTCTGTATAACTACGTTCAATTGCAGTGATGAAAAATAGCACAAAATACCTAGGCTTAAGAAAATTTGATTAAATCTTTTATATTATCATTAGGAATTGAACCCAGAACCTTTCATGCGTAAGTAATGCTTCTTAGCCATTACAGTACGGAGGATGCCGTAAAATAAATAACAAAATAATTTATTAAAAAGAATTATAGATTCTCTTTCTTTACTGTGAAATAATTTAATACTGCTCTTGCAGGAATGAGGAAACAAAACTTTCGTTAGCTGAATTCCTTGTCATCCGGTGTTACATAATGAAAAATTCATTAGGAGCACATAACCCGTCTAGGAAATTTGGGCAGCTTTTCTAGTGCTAACAATCCCCCTCTAAAGTAGGCGGATAATGTTCCCGCGTGAAAATGAACGAATTGTCGTTTCACGTGTCACCTTATAAACTCCCTCCAAGTTAGGAGACGTTTTCTGACATTACACGTTCCGTAATGTCTGAGCAGCGTGTAAAATTAATGAATTCCTTTCCCAAGAAACGCGGCATTATGCAAAAGTAAACGAGTGTGTTTGTTGGAAAGACTACAAACTGCTTGGCTCGTCTGAGAGACACTCGGGGGGCAGTTAATGCTTTGACAAGACTGATTGTCTTACAAAATATACGCGTGACGTGTTTATTATTGCGCTGTTAAGTAACGCCAAGTACTTGGGGATATGAGAAACACTTTTTTTTTTTTTTTAAAAACCTTACTTTTTTTCTGGGATACAGTTAGCAAAGGAAAAACGTGTCTATGTATTACGTCAGTGACGCAGTAGGTACCTATTCGTTCTCTCTTTCGTGTCATAAATCACATGTTGTAAAACACGATTCAAAGCTAAGTGTTATTTTTATATCTGGGATGACTTAAGTAACTTAAAACCTGCAGATAACGAATAAAAAGGTAATTTAAAACTAACCATACCCATAAAAATATTTTCATTAATATGGCAGTTTGAATGCAAGAAGCTTACCGCAAAATTATGTACAAGGGGCTAGAAAGGACACTTGACCCAGTTAATTAGAATGTAAGTGGCTAGACGGTCTTATCGCCAAATTGCCTCACTCGTAATTATAATACACTGGGAGAAGGGTCACGGAGTAAGGGTACTTACATAAACACAATTACAGAATACCCCCTCGACTGAAGCAATATTTTTACATCATTTGCCCGTTCCTCCAGAAAATACAATACATTCATAATAATAATTAATTCCTAAACGTATACATAGAAACTACAAGTTGTATTTTTTTAACAATTCATCGTCATCATAATTTCTCTTTTCGCATACAATGGCGCATAGGGCACTGCATAGGTACCCAATTGCAGTGTATCTTGACCTTATTTGTTAAATTAAAGGTACATCATTTATCTAATACATACAGCGCTGCTGAGAATCAGTCTATATGACTTGTTTAGCAGTGCCGATGTAATAAATATATTGTATATAAATATTATTGTTTCGCTTTATAAATATGTTTTCATTGTACTTTTTGAAATTGTCTTTTTGATATATGTATATATCATAAGTCAACTTAGATTGTAAGTATAAGATTGTATTACTATATTATTTTGTTAAAATGTGTTTTAAATAAATAAATAAATATGCATATATAGATGTATAGGTTTCTCCGAAAAAAAAAAATCATAAGAAAGAAAAATTTCTGCTCCACAAGATGTTTTGTTTGTTTTTACAAGCTTTTAAAATGGAATGACTAGTAGACGTAAGTGACCATTTTCGCAACCTTAAATTATTGACTAATTTGTTATAAAATAATAAGGCATTTACATTATTGACCAATATGTTAGTCTTAACATATGTTTTGACCGTTTTTTTCCAAACGATAATAAATTAGTCAATAATTCACAGTATCTTCACCGAACACTGTGTAAATATCGCGAGCAGCTTTGGCAGCTTTATTTCCCTGATTGAATGAAAACAGAAAAACATGTCGAAAATGCTTATTTTCGTCTACTTGATAATTCATTTTGAAGGCTTGTTTTAAAATTAAATAATATATGTAACTTTCAATCAAATACAATATCTTATGACATACGTATAAACTAGCATTTTTTAAAACTTTTAGTGCTTATTATTTAAATTTGGAAAAAATTTACGGAACTTATGTTTACACCTCATAATTTTTTTTAAACAGTTTAAAAAAAAGAATAATTTACAATAATAATGTAAAATAACAATAAAATGAGAACAATGTTAAGGTGAAAACAATATAAATTACAACATAATAACAATATACAACAATATTAAAAAAAATAAAAAAATAATAAAAACAAACTACTTTGAACGACGTCACTTGTTCATATAATGTATATAATAATATATAATATATATATAATATAATAACCAATGATAAGAGCGTTGTAGTTTACTTACCGTCAACGGACCTATCGGAAGCGGAAGAGAACTTGAGACGTCTGATTTTTACTATATAGAACAGATTCATTGAAATTAATTATTATATTTTAAAATATACACAATTTTCCACTGTATGGAGTTCATGTTAGGATGGGTCCCATGTTTATTTTTAATTTAGATTTAAATGTCTTAATATTTGCTATTGATTTAATAGAACAATGAATAAAGCACTTAAAGTGATATTTAATTTTAATTAATATACTAAAACTACAGAATTATATAGAATAACAAAAATGCTCAATCTAGAGGAATTGATCTACACAGAAAAAATAAAAATGATATTTAAGATGAAAAAGAATAAAATAAAGACAAATATTAAATTTAATTTTAACTACAACATAAAGTAAATACAAGAGCATCCAATAATTTAACTTGCGAACAACCTAGGACCAACAGAAATAGAAACAGTTTTTTGTATACAGCAATAAATTTTTACAATTCACTTTTTAATGATCTAAAAAATACACAAAATATGTACGTACAAAAAACACCTAAATAAAACAGTTCTTACAGCCCGTGTGACGAGTGATATGTGATGTTATTTTATTTAATTTTTATATTGTGTCATTATATATAATATCCCCTCATACAGCACTTTTGCTGATTGGGAATATTTCGTACTAATAAAATATATAATTAAATGTAATGATGTTTTTAAAAAAATATTTAAAAAACCACTCAACTTTCTCATTATACTCGTATGCTGGTAGTAACGGTCCTTGGAGAATTTCGTAGAATTTTCCGAGAACTCTATCAATATGCATTCTGAATATTATGCTTATTCGAGCATATTACGTGTATAACGATGATTAAATGTATATGTATAAACCACCGTACATTTTGTGTGAGGTATGCTTTATGAGAAGGATATCTTAAGGGATATGATTTATAGATTTGGAATAGCTCCCGGCACAACCTACGTGAATGGTTTTATAAGGGAGACGTACCCGGCAATCAGAGGCGCGGCGCGGGTGGAAAAAACACATTGTTCGGCGTTCATCAAATCGGCTCTGGAAAGGAAAAAATATCGAGCGACATGTAGCAACTTTACAGAAGAGCCAATCAAAGTTTTTCGTATTTTTTTATTAATGAAAAATTGTACGTATGTATTATTTTAGCGTGAGTCCAACATTATTAAAATAACAGTTCGAAATACGAGATTCTTTATTAATTTAAAAAATAAGTATTCAATTGGCTCTTCTGTAAAATTGCTACATGTCGCTTTGTAACATTTCCCTTTCCAGCGTCGAAATGATAAAAACACACGTGTTATGTTTATACTATCCGCGCATTATTTTATTGAGTGATCATCTTTTATTTTCCGCACCCAGTGGTGCATAGGGCGCTGTATTTATATTCAAATGCAACATATGTTATCACTTGATACATGAAGACGACAGTCTTAGATTGCTTCCGATTCAATCAAGGGACTAGTTAATTTTTAAAAATAAATTATTATAATAAATAGAACATTAAACCATGATAATCTATTTTAAAGGTCTCGTGGCCTCTTTTCGGATCCACAAATTGCAAAAGCAATTATTTTTTTTAGCCGTAATGAAATGGAATTATTTTTTTTTTATGATTCGCGTATTTTTATCTATTGAATTTACATTTACTGCTTTTGATGTCCCGATCGCCGTCAGAGCATTCTAAGTATTTACAGTCAATTTGTCTATCACCCTCAATCAAAATTTCCCAATTCTGACGGCGATGGGGTATGTTAGTTCATTAGCTTGTTGAAACAAGTCCAATCGGGAGAACCAGAACCGTTACCACCCCTCCACCAGCCAAACAATTGAAACCTGCCAAAAAATGAAAATCATTGTTCATAATTTCGCTCTATTCCTAGCACCGCTCTATTCAAAATCTAGCATCCTAGTCAAGACCTATCAACTAATTTATCAACCGACCTATCAACCAACCTAACAATCAACCATGGTATACAGAAACATTTTTCAAAGACAGTGATATTAACTTTTAAATGCATTTAAAAGTTCAAATCACTAAGTTGCACTTCTTAATGTTTTATAAAAAATGTCTAGTCATAAAAATACGAATATATAAACTTTTTATTTACTTATTTGTGCATGTTGTGTTCACGTATAATGATGAAAAATATCTAAACATAACGAATTGTTATTATTATACCAATATCGTATGTATTGTTTATTGTTTGTGAACTAAAATAAATAAAATAAATAAATAGTTTAAATAACATGCCGCCTCTGTTTCAATAAGAACGAAGGTGTAACACCTTAGTTCGTGAGGACATTTCGGTCCAAGGCACTAAGCAACCGTTTAAACTCCCGGTTATTTATGTCACCCTGGTAAACCTGACTGTATTTTCCTTCAACATTATCTAAGTGAAAGGGTGTGTATGTGAGAGAGACGAAGAGAATATTAGGTGGAGCGTGCATGCCTTGAATACTTGAGGAAATCTGAAGGTGCGTGCATAAATAATGCCAAAATCGCACTCTTTGCTTGAGTTACGACCTTAATGCATTGTTTATGATAATAGTGTCAACCTATGTAAGCCGGGAGAATTTCTCCGCTACAAGTACATATCACGAAGCGTAAAGAAGTTTAATTGTTAGTTTTCGCTATCAAACAATATGCACTCGACATACGGAGGCAGATTTACCTATTGAAATTTTGACAATGAATGACTGAATGAAAAATAAACATTAGGAAACGTTTGAATTTCGACTCAATTGAATGGCAGGTGAGCGATAGCTGCGTATGAAAAGGTTTGCTCACTGTTCTATTCTCATGGTTCTTTATTATTTCATCGCTCCGCTGTATTGAGTCCTAGGGAGGCAGAAATAGGAGGAGGTTTGTCATAGCGTCATTTGCCAATGCGCCTGGAGAGCCATGCATTGGTAATAAATTCACTCAGCGATTAGCTTCAGGGACTCGTTTGCACCCGATACGTTCTCCCAAAATCTAATCCAGAGGCGTTACTAGACTGCAGTGCGAAATGAAAAAAAACTTGTTTTAGATACACCACAAAAAAACTTTATCGAGGTTTCGATAACAAAACAAAACATCATGTAAAGAACAAAGAAATAATGGAATTTGATGTGAAGTTTACATTTATGAATATTTCCACCAGCCTCCGTGATATGTATTTATTGATCAGAGCAGTAGTGAATGGAAACACAATATTTCGTAGACTGAGTTAGACGTTTGAAACAATCAACTAATGAGATTGAGCTGGTACATTGGACGAATCTAGAATGGCCCCATAAATCAAAAGGCAAAACCAATCAAGCGCCTACAGCACTGGGCGTCAGTCTCGTCAGTGTTTGTATAAAGGACCGATACGGACCCCTTCTCGATTCTGCCTCCCTGATAATTCCTTTTTTTACATTATTGTTATGACCCCACGTCCATCGCCGTCATCCGTCGGACTGCCAGGAAAAGGTATATATTTGATTAAAAAGTAACGAAACTGAAGCGACACGGCTAAGCAAAAAGGAGATCGAAGCAAAAAACGAGATTCGAATTTTCTGAGTTTGTTAAAGCTTAACCAACGGTCATCGTTGGATCCGTATGGGCGGTAGGGAAGACCTAAATATCTCCACATCCAACTGCGATCCTATTCCACATAGGTATGTTCAGTATTTAAATTACACGCTGGCGGCAAGTAGGGGTTGTAAAAAATACTCAATAAAACAAAAGAAATTTAATACTAGCCAGATTAAGAATTCACAATTCACTCTGTTTCTGCCAAACTATATATGTTTATCTTCTGTTATTTTGTCTTGTATGCTAAAGTTTTTTTTTTCTATGTTTGCCACTTTAGTTTTTTTCTTCATTTTGTTTACACAAGTGTTTTGTATTTTGTTTTAATGATCAAATGTTTATACATTGCTACAATACTGTTTTATAGAGGACATGTCTATACAGACATATTACACTATATAAGATATAAGCCGTTAAAAAATATGTATATAATCAAAAAGTGTATCTAAAAATAAAACTCTTCAAAATAAATAAATGAAATACTGAATAACAGACATTAAATTAATAATGGTGCAAAAAATTATAAAAGACTTTATAGTGACTTAAATAATTCATTTCAAACAAATAGTTTTCAATGCTAAGAAGAAAAAGTATACCGTAGTGTGTAGCGAAAAGATGCTTTAATTGCACTGCAGTTGTGAAAAACATAACAGATATAAGAGTGTCTTCATTCATAAAGACAATATGTGCCTGTCTCCTTATTCTGTATTTAATTCGTTACGTAAATTCGTTCGTATCGTATAAGAGGAAACGAGAGCGAAATACGATTTTAATTGTGTTAGAGTGAGATGGATATATAACGAACGAACGAACTTTTGAAACGAAATTGTGACAGAACAAGCCTGCAGCAGACTTATTCGCACAATAATATCGCACAAGAATATCGCACAATTTGCAAGACCGGCCAACCGAGGCCGCTGCCAAAACGTGAAGAACACCAAAAAAATGCTCTCTTTTCCACGCCGACAGCCTCCGAACTAATACGTGACGTTCACGTCGGGGTCAGAATTTACAAAATAAGTTGATAATAATTTATATTTGTTGTTTCTATGGAAACAAGATACGCAAAAAAATAAGTGAATATTTGCATGTCTTATTAACATGACTGATTCCATTTATACCCTGATTTGGTATTTATTTTTGTCTAATTATTGAAGGAAGAGAAATATTTGCCATATTTAAGATGTAGCTAGTAGTACAGACAATATGTCTATTTATCATACGTCATTGCGTAAACATCAAAATTTTTTTCATGGTAAATTGAGAGCTCACGAGTTGATACTATATAATCTCCCACACGTCATAGTATCCTGACAGCCCTATTTATTACCTTATATCTCGACTAAGTGCACTGACCAATTCCTCTGGTACTCTGGGGGGTGTAGTGCTAAGGGAATGGGCTGTTGACACAGCCACTTTACGCCCCCGGCCAGGGTCCGTCTGTTTGCATTCAGGATGTATTATTAATTTTCACAAGTGAAAATTCAATTGGGTTTTTCACTCTTTAGATATATCATAGAGACAATCTACTTTTGTGCAAATTTTTGTTGACTCTGTGAGTTTCAATTAAAAACATTTACAAAAGACGCATTTCGTTATTTAATTATTTTGTTACCTGGGTTTTTTTGTAATGACGCTTTTTTGGTTTGATGTTTAACGTTAATTCAGATAGTTGTAAAAAAAAATCATTTTAACAACTTGTAATTTCTTAACTAATACAAACAAGGTTATTTGTTATTCCTTGTTTCTGATCCCAATCACAAAGTTGTTCCAGTTATTTAAAAAATGTTGTCTTTAACTGTTTTAAAATATATTATAATAACCAACCATATTGTTTGTAATAATAATATATATTCTGTAATTGTGATGGGGTTTAAACTGTCAGTAGGATCACAGTGAGTCGCATCTTGCTGGAGGGTGTGATTTTATAAAATGGTGCAAACGCCCAGTTGTATTCTACCGGCAACACTACTGACTAGTCCTACTCGTTAGCGTCCACTTCGCGAACCTTGGGAATGGGATCACACTCATAACGGTGTGATCACAGCAGATAACGATAGGGTGAAAGGCGAGTTTCTGGCGCATCCAAACCAGAACTATCCAGCTAAGGGAAGGTAACCCCGACAGAAAAATCCACCAGAGAAGGCAACGGGAAACCACTCTGGTCATCTTTTCCCAGGAATCACTATGGCGAATACATCCAATAAGCAGTTGTCCTGGCTGCGGAGTAGCGCAGGACCCAGACGCTTTTGCCGTAGTGATCGCCAGCGTCTTGACAAGGCACCAAGAAGAAGAATCGTCATAATTTGTTAATATATGACTTATGTAACTCAAAACTTAACTTGACATTGGCAAAAACATCTAGCTTGAGTGAAGGTTATTATTATAGTTCCAGTTATTATATAATATTTTTTACAGGAGAGAAAACAAATGTTCGCGTTCCTATGACTTTGCCTGTTATTTTGATTATTTTTTTAGAAAAACAGTAAGTTTTAAACATTTTCTTAAAATAATCAATCACAAGCGGATGCATGTATTACTGGTTTTCTTTTTTAAAGTAGAAACTAAGAACTAGTGATTATTTGAATCCTATTATGACAGGAATAATTGACTGTACAGAACTACTTAGTTTAATAACAATACATGTGCCAGCCAGGATTTGTAGACGGTACCACCTGTTTCATGTACCAATAAGTAAAACATCGTATGTTACAAATGCTTTTTTTCGTAAGACTTTTTCAGTGTACAATACAAAGTTAAAAGATATAGATTACACAAATATCACTCTGTCAGATTTAAAATTTACACTAAAAATGCATTATGTAACTTGGTAGACATTATAATAATAAATATGTACATCTCCCTTCCCCTCCTTATCCTCTCTTCAAGTATTCTTGTCCTAATCCCGCCCGATTTACAAAACTTACTGTTCTTAAAAAAATATTCAAAAATTCTTTGATTATTGAAAAATATTTTACGAGTACATGAAAATAACATTTTTACATGTATAAACTTATATGTATTTGTTTGATATGTAATATATTTTACTTACTAAATTTGTATACTTTGTGGAAATCTGTTATTAGTTCTGAGTTTATACACTAAATCTGTTTGTTTACTATAAATATGTATGTAGAACTGTTCATTTCCCAAATAAAATAAAATAAAATACTGCTTATGTCTTCTGACTCCCAATTTTATGTTTACAATTTAACTAATGTTTGTCTGCTTTATTTTCCATATTTTCATATGAAACAATAATATTAGAAGAGTTATCAGAAACAACATTATTG
Source organism: Micrasema longulum (assembly GCF_059751315.1). NCBI lineage: Eukaryota > Metazoa > Arthropoda > Insecta > Trichoptera > Brachycentridae > Micrasema > Micrasema longulum. The sequence continues at coordinate 469,545 of NW_028278782.1, forward strand.
ACACAAATATATGAAAGTAATTACAATAAAATGACAAAAAATTATTAACATACCTTAAATGTGTATTCTTCTAGAGTCAAAAGTTGTTATACATTCAAGCCACAACTCAAAAACAACAATGGCCGTTACACGCTTGAGTATGAAGTCAATTGCATGAGACTTTTTGCTTTCATCCTAACTAAAAAAGTTAATGAAAACTACAGACTACAGGACCAAAAAAAACAAGAATAGGTAAAGTTACTTGTTAAAAGCAAAGTTAACATGTTTTATGGTACCCAAATAAGAGTCCAGTATAATATAAATGCCTCATGTCGGCCTCGTGGTATAATGGTCAGCGCGTTTGCCTACCTCGCGAAATGTCTCGGGTTCGATTCCTGACATGGTTGATGTGAAATATGTATTTAAAAGGGTGTGTTCACACTAGAATATTTCATAGTCCCTGGACTGCTACCTGAAGCGTAAGACTGATCACCTTACCTTCATGTAACAAAATTGATCGAGATAACCTGCGGTTGGTGTACCAATCCAGTGCTCTATGCACGTTTAGGTGCAAAAAGGGGAATGATGTTGATGATGATATACAGGATGGATGTCAATTTTATGTGTTTTAAACTAATAATGGCATCTAATCTACATTTATTTCTAATTAATTTTCACACTAAACCTCCACTTTCCAAGACAATTTAACAAGAAAAAAATGCGTACAGGGGATAAAGGGTGGATGTCATTTAACACTGGAAATAAAGCGATAATTTAATATAAATGTATATGAATTTATAAATTATAAATATTATAAATATTTGTAAAAGGCAGATTTGCCGTTTATGTTAATAAAATTAAATAAAAATAAAAAATACATAAAAACCATTTTAGAATATGAAAACAGTAAAGGCTATTAACAATAAGCAGGTCTCTTTATATTAAATAGTTTATTTAAAAGTCCAAGAGGTTTGAAAGCATAAAAATGGTATATCTCAAAACTTAATTTTTTGACATCCATCCATTACATTACATTCTGTGCCTTTGTAATAATAACGAATTATTAGTACTTAACTCACCATCACAACCATTTTCCTATCCGCACCCAGTGATGCATAGATCACTCCATTAGCACCAAACTTTAACACATCGTGTCTTGATCATGTAATACATGAAGGCAATATGGCCAGTCTTACGCTTCAGGTGCCAGTCCAGGAACAGTGAAATATTGCAGTGGTAAAACACCTTTAACACAAATATTTCATGTATCCAACTGAACACATGGCTCTTGGCCTCATAGAGTTAGAGATACGTTATTTTTATTTTTTAAGTATATATCTTTACATAAATAAAGAAATAAAATAATGTCAACCCTGCCAGGAATCGGATAATGCATAACTGCATATAACTCACTATTAGCAAATGGAAATCAAGTTGTCCTCAAGAACCTTCTGATCCGTGAGTCAGCGACACTTGCCACGGAACCACAACCCTTTAATGTTAAATTTAACAGTTCTTCGCAAGTATTTTATTTCATTTTATTTTATTAGGGAAATCAACAGTTCTACACACATATTTTTAGTAAACAAACAGATATAGTGTATAAACTCAGAACTAATAACAGATTTCCACATAGTATACAAAGTTAGTAAAGAAAATATATTACATATCAAATAAATACATACAATTTATACATTTAAAAATGTTATTTTCATGTACTCAATAATCAAAGATTTTTAAAATATTAATTTTAAGAACTTTAAGTTACTGCAAATTGGGCGGGATAAGGACAAAAATGCTTTAAGAGAGGATAAGGAGGGGAGGGGAGATGTACATATTTATTATTATAATGTCTACTAAGTTACATAATACATTTTTAGTGTAAATTTTAAATCTGACAGAGTGATGTTTGTGTAATCTATATTTTTAAATTTTGTATTGTACATTGAAAAAGTCCTACGAAAAAAAGCATTTTAAAAATACGATGTATTACTTATTGGTACATGAAACAGGTGGTATCGTCTACAAATCCTGGCTGGCACATGTATTGTTATTAAACCAAGCAGCTCTGTACAGTCAGCCATTCCTGTCATAATTTTGTAAAGCAGTAGTTGGTTCGCACACACTCTGCGGTATTGTAGAGAAATGATTCCATGGAAGGTGGAGGCAGTGAGAGTAGATACATAAGAAATACCGGTTTTGTATTTAAGGTACTTTATAAATTTGTTTTGAATATTTTCTATTCTACTTATATATATGGCATACTGGGGATTCCATATCTGAGAGGCGTATTCCAAATGGCTTCTGACAAATGTATAAAATAATGAAATAAGGGCCTTTGGATTATCAAAGTGTTCACTTATTTCATCATCACCATTCTCTATCAGCACCTAATGGTGCATAGGACACTGTATTGGTACACCAATCGTACCGTATCTTAAACATTTATTTTTTTACATGAAGGTAAAATGACCAACTTTACGCTTCAGGTATCAATTCCAGGACTATGAAATATTGTGGTGTGAAAACACCATTTTAAAATAAATATTTCGTATCATATTTTTATAAATCTTGGGTATAAAGAAAAATTTGTTTAAAACAATTAAAAAAAAATATTTAGCCAAATATGTTAGTATTATAAATTTTTGCAAAAGGCAGATTTGTCGTTTATGTTAATAAAATAAAATATTAACCATGTCGGGAATCGAACCTAAGGTCTCTTGCTAGTAGGCAAACCCTCTGACCTTTACACCACAAGGCCGAGATACAATTATTTACTAACCCTCAATAAAATGTTTGCCTTAAATAAATAAAAGTTAATGCTTTAAATAAAAATATATTAAACTTTCTTTGAAAAAACCGTTTTCTGGACATTAATATAATTTACATTTGTGATACCTGCGATACTTATTTTAAAAAAAAAAACTGTTTCGTTTCTAAGAAAAACGAAGTGCTTTAAATATACGATGAATTTAAAAGGATATTTTAAATGATAAAAAAAATGTTGTGTCATTATACATTCCCGGAACACTTTCAATTCTAAATCGGATTTCCGGATTTCCGGATCTCCTCGTTTCTTGCATTAGCGAATAAAGCATTGAATCACTAGATTCCAGCACACGAAATCTGTCTGTTGCAATTATCCCACTTGAGTCTGTGCTTTAGCGGGACCAAAAAGAAGACTAAAAATAATGCTAATGGATAATGGAACCCGGTGGGAATTTTCCTACCAAGTAATGTCCGTGCATCGGAATTGATTTGCGTAAATTTACCCAGCCGCAAAACGTACTAGTCCCAGCTACTACACATTTCGCATTCAGAAATACTCATTTTTTTGTTAATATTCTCTCAAAACATTGCATCGGGCACTCGCACGAGATTCAAGCTTCGCTAGAAATGTTTACTCGGACTAAAAATCGGCAAACAACATCCACTTTGGAATGCAGCTACCAATTTTGCATAATGTAGATGATTGCACTGTTTACATTCCGCTGGAAGTAAAGATTTTTACACCATTTAAAAATAATAAGATTTCATTGTAATAAAACGAGCACAAAAATACATTTTATTCTTTATGGTTCACAACCTCGTTTTTAGTTAACAATATTTTGAGTTTGTCAAAATTTTTGTACACCAGGACTGGATTCAACTCCCTGGGGAGCTGTTTATATTAACATATTACAACAGAGATGAAGAACATGGTCCATGAAGAAGTATAGAAATTGAAAAAATAACATTTTCAGGCGTTGTCTAGTATGTCGGTGAAATAATTCAATTAGATGAAACTCACCCGCATAAATAAAGGTTTCAGCTCTTTAACTTCACAAACATCAACAGATGAAAGAATTGAAGGAATATAGATGTTCAAATATAGGCAGAATGGTGAATGTTACACAGTGTGTAAAGTGGCCACTTAAACCAGCCATTGACAGGTCGGAAGCCCTGTAGGTGCCTAGACGTCTATATTACCTTATCTTAAATGTTCTTCATCTCTGTTGTAATCGTTTTTAGTTGATTGTTATGAAAAATTGTCCAATAGAGGTGCTCGAACTTTGACAGTGTATAGCGACCATGTTGTTGAAGCTAAAGTTTTCAAATTTGAAGATTATAAAAGTAAATATTAGACAAATTATCATGAAAAGTTACAATGTTAAACAATGTGTGCAAGTCGTTAAACTTTACTATCAAAATTAGTACTCGGTTCAAGGTACATTTCCGACGGAAAATCATCTTTAGCGACGAGGCCCATTTTTGAAAGAATATGAATGCCTATCTAAACGAGCAAAATGTTAGCATTTTGAGAAATCCGCATGAGGTTTTGAATGGTTACAGAAAAAATCATTGTTTGGTTTGGATTTCGGTCCGGCAGGGTCATTGACCCGTACTCCCAAAAGGAAGCTGGCATCGCCATAACTGTATATGGCGTGAGATACAAGACGATTATAACCATTTTTTGATGTCCTGAATTGAAAGATATGGTGATCTCACCAACACGTGGTTTCAACAAGACGGCGTTACGTGCAACACAGCGCATGCAATAATGGATCTTCTGCAGGAAAATTTAACGGCATGGTTATCTCGCGTTTTGGCGACGTCAACTGGCAACCGAAATTTTGTGTGATTTAACCGCCATCAAACTTTTTCTTGTGGGGCTCTGCAAAGTTGATAATTTATGCGAATAAGCCGCAGACGTTTAATGCCTTAAAAGTCAACATAAACAATGTCATAAATAATATCGAGCCCGATTTATGCGGTCGAGTCATCGAAAATTGAACCTCTCGGATACGAACCGCGCTGTCCGGCAAAGCTGCAAAGGCCATTTAGCCGATATCATATTACATTCATAATGTAATAGAATAAATACTCTTTCAAAAACTAAAAAACATTGACATTTTGTTCACAGCTTGTGTTAAGTTGAAGCGCTTTTAATGGAAAACGCTACACATTAAATATTGTATAATTTTATTTATTTTCAAAGCATTATCTTTTTGGTGAAACATTTTAATAAATGTTAGTTAATTTAAGTATTTAATCACATACCGACTTTAATTGCTACCGGTTTTGAGACGTTTCCGTCTCTTTAAAAATTCATTAAAAAATAATATTCCCCTAGTAAAAAATCAATTATATATTTTTTTTAAAACCCCCACTCTTTTACTTAAAAATCAACAAATCGTGTAACGTTCAACCCCTTTGCTCCTTCTCATCCTAATCCCCACCACCACATATTCTGTAAATAATCACTTATATTACTAACATAATTTTAGTGCATGTTTGGACATGGTGGTGTTTGCATCCCCTTTAACTCTGCATGTAATCGATGTATTTTTGCGTAAATACTATGTATACTACGGTGATGGTAAAAGTGAAAGTGTATTTTAGCAATTGCATGTTGATGTAGTGAGTGTCCTGACAAAGAGACGGGTACGTCTCGAAACAAGTAGATATAAAAAGTGGTTAAATACTAATATTTACTAAAAAATATTGCATAATTTAATTAAATCTATAATTATACTTGATATGGATTATGTCAAATAATAAATAGTCTTAAAATAAAAGTTGTTGATTTTTTTTTAGTTTTTGCTGCAGTTAAAAGCAAATTTTAAAAAACATGCTAAAGGCGACGCTGTATTTTCAAAATGATATTCTACGTGATATTCTTTCAAACCATTAGTTTATCATGTATGAAAAAAGTGTTAATTTCCTAATAAATAAGACGAGTTGTGGTATCGTGGCTAGGGTTGTGAATTAAACGGATCAAAGGGTCCACTCACAGAAGAACCCCACTCTACAACAACTTAATAAGCTTTTTTTAATAGTGAATTATTTACGACTCGTTGAAAATGGCCCCCAAAATTGAAATATTTTAGTAAATCATAAAAACACTATCATAATATTTCCCTTTTTAAAAAAATACTTACATATACTAGAACTTTTACCTGGCTTTGCTCAGGATCGAGTAAAAATAATTGATTTTTAGTAATTAAAAAAATTACTTCCTAAAATCTGTATGTAATTTAATGTTAGAACTGTCAATATGGAAATGGTATTTTAAATGCTGTGCCAAAACTTTACGTCTCCGTTAAAAATATTGATTTGAAATAAAATCTAGCAAACGTCTAATCTTTTGTCTGCATACATCTTGGTACCTTTCTTCAATAAAACAATTTTCGCAAATCTTAATGTGTTAGTAAAACGCTTTAAACGGGAGATAAAACGAAGAAGGGGTGTGTATTTTCGTACTTTTGAAATTTTGTTTAAAAGGCGCACTGATGATTACCATCAAAACAATAAAATATGGCCACGAATTCCGTCTTAACATTTTATTATCGTCAGAATAGGGAAGGGGTGCAGAAATGGCGAAACTTTAGATGATAAATATGACGCTATGGGCAGTAAAATCAAATTATGGAATAACGTTGGTAAATAATTTACACTTATACAAATAAATTCTAAACTTATATTTGCATTTAAGTAAAAATACAAAAATTATTTGAAATATAGTACATATCTATCCTCCTGGGGCAAACCGTGTATAGAAGCGATTATGCGCAGCTTACCATTATATTTGACTAACCAAAATAATGTTTTATTGTACCTTTATTTACAAAAAACAAATAAATAATTACTATTTATTATAAATCATTTCCACCGTTTGTATTTTTATCCTAATAAAAAATTTAAATTTTAATAAAGCGCGCCCAGCTTATTTTTTCATACAAATAAGTATACTATATTTTGAATGTTTTAACCCCGGTGCGGGTTTTTTCTCCTAGATTAAACCAGCAGATTACACATTTTTTTTTGAAGATTCTTGATTTGGAAAACAGTATTTCAAACACTGTTTCTTAAGGACTATTTTTCTTTGAGGTGATACTTTTGACATAAGACCATAATTATTTTCATCCGTCATATTGCAGTAAATATAGCACTTCACGCGGCCGTTTTTAGCACCAGTAATTACTAGAACAATGCGGCCAGTTGACATTTCAATTGAATACCTAATTAACATATTACAACAGAGATGAAGAACATTTAAGAGAAGGTAATATGGAAGTCTAGGCATCAAAATATTGTTTATAAATTACCTGGTCCATGAAGAAGTACAGAAATTAAAAAAATAATATTTTCAGGCGTTGCCTAGTATGTAGGTGAAATAATTCAATTAGATGAATCTCACCCGCATAAATAAAGGTTTCAGCTCATTAACTTCACAAACATCAACAGATGAAAGAATTGAAGGAATATAGATGTTCAAATATAGGCAGAACGGTGAATGTTACACAGTGTGTAAAGTAGCCTCTTAAACTAGCCATTGACAGGTCATAAGCCCTGTAGATGCCTAGACTTATATATTACCTTCTCTTAAATGCTCTTCATCTCTGTTGTAATATGTTAATATAAACAGCTCCCCAGGGAGTTGAATCCAGTCCTTGTCTACAAAAATTTGGACAAACTTTAAAAAAATATTGTAAATACCTAATATTGACTGACTTCTAAGTGGTATTTTTTATTTATTTTTTTATGAATTATTTATTAAAGTAATGGATAATATATCTATATAGTATAATATATCACGAAGTTACATCGTTTGAGTTGATTTCATGGATGCGAGTTGTTGTATCACACAGAACCACGGAAAAATATCAATTTATAGAATATATTACTTACATTATATTATGTACCTCCTATGTAGGTACAAATATATAATATTTTTTATAGCTTACCTGTAAATAAAATCACCATTCGCCACTGCTATCCGCATACTCGTATCTGTCCATAAACTTATTCTTTTAATCTAAGATTTAACGAAATTAAGTTGTAGGCGTATTTACACTTTTCCAAAGTAAATACAGTCCAATTTTTAAGTTATTGAAACTTTACTTTGAGACCTGATCTTGAAGCAGCTTATTGCAACCATCATATACCCGAGGAAATGCTTCCTTGAGTTTAGGTTGGATCAAGTTTACTTCAGTTCCATAATTGTTATGTAATTTTATTATTTAGGAAAACAGCATATGGTCATAATGTATTTTACAAGTTTTTTGACAAGGAATCTATTTTTATAAAATAAATATGTATATTGGTAATAAATCATTCAGAGCATAAAATGTACTGCTTTCATTTTTCATGCTCTTCGACAGTGAACCGTTTTTTTAATAAATAGCATAAAATTCACCGAATAAAACATACATTAGAAATGTTTTTAGAAAATAAACATGTTTAAATATGAGAAATTAAAATACTATTACATTATATAATATTCAGTAAACGGAATAAAATGTACATTTAAAAAAAAAAACAGATTTTTAAATATGTTAATTTGATGAGTTGACTACAAAAATCATTACATAAAATATTACGAACAAACAAACAAACCATTACGCCGTTTCCCCGTGAGGGTAAATGGAGAGGATAGAACGCCACATCACTCTATCTTTGCATACAGATCAGGCTTCTACATTCAGAAATCTTCTCATGCACGCGCGCCGATTATTCCGACCTTTAACATGTCCATCTTTAAGTATTTGATGGATTCGGTCATGTTACGTCTTTTTTTATCTTTCTCTATTTGTGCATCTATCAAAATTTGCTTAGTAAATATTTTTAGCCGTTCTTTCGCTTTCCATTCGCTCTACATGTCCAAATCAACACAGAGCTCCTTTCTTGATTTTGTTGATAATGCTTAACTCAGCCTTACATAATGTACGGATCTCAACATTTGTGCATCTATCATACGTAGTTTTACCACAAATTCACCTGAGAGATCGCATTTTGACTGCATTCATTAAATATTTTATTAAAGAATATACAGTATGTAAAATAAAAAAATATTGTTATCTAAAATCCACCGCGAGATTATGATTAAAACTCTGAAAGTAGCAATAGTGGAATCTACAATATCAGATTCCTTCTGTTAAATCCTGTACATTTTCCTTTAATTTGGTAATCTTTGGGTGGAAGGGAAGTTTTATCCCACTTTTAATTGATCCTTGAGGGTTAGTTCTTCGAGATAAAACCGAGATATCCTTTATACTCGCTTATTTGCACTTGTATGCATACAATTTTAGCCATTTTCTTACAAAAGTGTTTCTCAAACTAGAAAAAAAAAATATTTTTTCAATAAAATAGTGGAATATAAACAATAATATTACTTTTGAAAAAAACTAAGAAAGAAGATAATATAGAAGTCTAGGCATCAAAATATTGTTAATAAATTACCTGGTCCATGAAGAAGTATGGAAATTAAAAAAAAAATATTTTCAGGCGTTGCCTAGTGCGTAGGTAAAATAATTCAATTAGATGAATCTCACCCGCATTAAATAAAGGTTTCAGCTCTTTAACTTCACAAACATCAACAGATGAAAGAATTGAAGAAATATAGATGTTCAAATATGGGCAGAATGGTGAATATTAAACAGTGTGTAAAATGGTCTCTTAAACCAACCATTGACAGGTCATAAGCCCTGTAGATGCCTAGACTTCTATATTACCTTCTCTGAAATGTTCTTCATCTCTATTGTAATATAAAAATGTTTTGTTAAATGCATGTAACCCGTAATGGTTTATCAAAGGAAAAATTAAAACTAATCATTTGAATCAATTGTTATGAAGACAAAATAAAATTTAACTTCGTATAATTTTATTTTTATAGAGTTAACGTCTTTAAACTTCAAAATTAAGAAAATCGCCTGTGCTGGTAATTTAAACAAGTATATAAATATTTACGGAATTTCCGTTTTCTTACTAAAATTTCAATCCTGAGTTTTTTTTACATCTCTTTCTCTTGTACGAACAATATAGCTCAATATCCGGACGTGTGTCTAAATTAATTTGCATAGTACAATAAACATGTTAGTGAACGATCAATTTTGATCTTACTTTATAATTAAATAATCCAAATCTACTAATGATTCAGATCCGTACAGTCTGCAAGGCTTAATAAGCGTAATTGCCCAAATAAAAAAGAGGGTGCTGCGTTAGTTTGGACATGCAGAGAAAGAAAAGGTTGAGAAAGACAAGACATGACTAAATCTAACAAACACTTGAAGTTGGACATACATGGGTCAAATTAATCGACGAGCATGCGTTAAAAGATGTATAAATGTAGAGGAAGCAAGGTTTGCATGTAATGAGTGATAATGGTATTCTATTGTTTCTGTCTATTTTTACGAGGAAACAACGTAATACTTTGTTTGTTTGTTGGAGAGCGATGTTTTCTAATATCAACGTAATTTATTTAAGCTTCAAGTACTAAAATATATGCACTTACGCGGGCTTATTGCCAAACGCAATAGGTTCTAGCCAACCAAAAAACAGACTAGTCAATATTCGTACTTTAAAAATGCGTACGCCTATTTTCCCATTAAAACTTTTTTTAGTGGGCAGATTGAGCTAGTACATATTGTTACATACAAAATTAACTTTTTTCTAGATAATGAGTTCGGAAGGAGACTGGAAGAGTGAAATTATATTGTGTAAATATCGATTCCGGAGAATATTAAGACATTTTAGCGTAGAGCAGTTGAGGAACCTTAGACAAATACGGCTTGTAATAATACTTACGAATTTTATAATTTAAGTTTCGCCTAAAGAAAGTTAAGTCGTACAGTCAGACGGTAAAGTTTGCAAGTAGCAGAAAGTGTTTGGCGTGGTGCGGTGGGCGGTACGCGGTACGCGGTGCCCGAGGCGATAAACGATAATGTCCCGGTACAAGAAAAACACAGCTTTTAATTGTGTTTAGCCGCAGTTTCAGCCCTTAAAATCAGCTTATTTTAAAATTTTGTCTGTAAAGCGTTTAAATTTGTAACTTGCTACATTTCTGAACTTCTTAAAAATAAAAAATATAAGCCACACACGCGGAAATTGCGAAACGGTTTTTTTTGTACATACCCGAAAAATAAGCCTCCTTGTACAACAAGGTGTATTTAATTAGTAGAATCATTCAGTATCATTATTTACTTAAAATAATTTTAATTAAAGAAAGTTAACAGGGTTATCTTCAATTGTCTACAAAGTGAAATCGGATTTTCTGTATAAAAAATGAAATATTCGTGTTACATCACCGGGGAAGATAATTTAAATTTTGGTACATATATTCGTATAGAAATTTCGATTTTACAATTTTTTTTTCAAGCCAATTAACAGGCTTATGTAAGTCCTAACAGATTAACATAATGAGTTTATTTAAAAATTAATCTAAACAGTCTTAAAATTTATGTAAATTTACAAAAAGTATAAATACGCATAATCTAGGCGGACATGACAAGTATGTCATCGCGAGTAAGGAGTGATAACACCGCTTGCTTCCTGAATGCTTGCCCTTCCTTTAGGAACACATCGACAATACCATTTAATGCGATCTCGTTCACTGTTCTGAGGATTCTCGGCAGAGGAGAAAAGAATCCGATGCTAGTTTTATAATTTCCCACAGCAAAGACAGGATTGGTATGCAAGTTACGGTGAGGTTTATCTGAGCAAGGATATCATGGGCATCTATACATTAGGATATTAATTTGTGCAAGAATATCAAACCAGCCAAAATCCAATTCTAAATACAAACGATTTTAAAAATTTACGTTATACCGATTCAATCCGCGTTAAATTAATATTATAATTAGGAGGCCAAATTATAGAATTAAATTCAAGCAAACTACGAACAAATGATGGCAATTTTTGGGTTTTTGAATGGCTTAAATATTTGGAAAAAAAATCACAAATTTTAGACGCTTTTTTGGAAATGTGGTCAATATGATGGTCTGTTATCAAATAGAATCCCAAGATCTCAAATTGTCTCGACGTTCATTAAAATTGTGTTGTCGATTAAATAATTAAAAACGATTTTATTTATTTTTCTTGTAAATTTAAAAGACATTCATTTATGTATATTTAAAAAATAAGTCGTTTTCACTGATTATTTATTAACTTCTCATTGTAATCTGGCTCCTGATGATAAATAACAATGACGTATATTTAACATATTTTTTTAAACCTCGTCATTATACAAGAATCATATTTTTTACCATTTTTAAATCAACATTATTTTAGTAATCATATTAGTTTTTGCAACAAATGTGTTTTATATATAATGAACCAATGTGCATTTTAATTTCTCGTGTAATATTTAACAGATCAATTTATGAATAAAAAAATATATTTTAATTAAATCTGAATCTATATTCATGCCATATATTAAATAATGGTTGATATAAACTTGATTTTGCCTGTTATTGTGACAGGGTTGTGGGTATACTGTACCCGTCTTAATCTTAGATACAAACCGCAAGGAACAATGAAATCAGTGGCGGCACGTAATACACATTATAATCCTATTCAAATCTCACCAAACCAAAAAGTAATTTTAATAATAACCATGTGTTTCAAAGTTTGTAGGTACTTAATTATTTTTTAAATATCCTATTTATAAATAAACTATGTGTGTTATGTTAATAAAAGCCATCCAACAAAGTAGTTTTACTGGCAGGACATCACAAAATTTGAAGTATACACCTTCACCCAAATGCTAACCCTCAATGTAACTTTAGCTGTTTTATTTTGTTTTGAAATCCAAATGAAAATATTCTACATACAAGCCATCAATTTTTTTCACCTTCTTTTCTACGAAAAGTTGATTTACAAATATTAAATTTCGTGGATTCAGTTCTTACTACGCGAAGAATGTATGTCCGCTAATTTAGCAACATATCTGAATAAGATAGAGCACAAAGATAGAACTCATAACTGTGGTAGGTGTTGTGTAAAACAGATTCAGTCAGTTGATGCCAGTGATGGGGGACACACGCGCTTAATATGAGCGGCGTATTTAAGATTTTCAATTTATTTTGCGACAGGGCTAAATTATATGTTAATTTGCATTTATTATGAAAAAGGAATTATTAAACAGTATGTTTCCATATTTTTTTTTCTTTTCAAATGTCTGAACTTTAGAATATTCCGTCTTTTACTAGTGGTAACACGATGTTTCATCAATGCGCGCAAAGGGATTATTTACCACAGTCTTTTAAGAGTTAAAAATGAATAATTTTTTAATGTTGGTGTCACCACTGAGTAATTTGAACAACACGCGGTTTCTGTTAACCTGCATTAAGTCAGGAGTTGGGAGGGATTTAATAGGCAATTAAGGGTAAACATTCGAAACGGGCTAACCCAATGTACCTGCTCCAATTATGCCAAAATGGTGCAACTTCTTCCCAAGTGGCGTAGTTCCCTTTTATTACCTTAACCAAGAATGGTTTAGATATAACTGAGATTGTCGAATTGTATGATTGAATTAGAGGAATTAAAAGTTACCAGAGATGGTTACCTATAAAGCGACTGATTGTAATAAGCATTAATATATTATTGTAATAATATTTTTTTAAACCATCATTATTATTTAACAATTTGAACCTAGTGGTACATAGGACACAGCATTAGTGATCCAAAAGTAGCGTATCTGTATCATTTTTGTTGCATTAAGGGGATCGAGATCAGTCTTATGCTTCAGGTGCTAGTCCAGGAGAAATGAGGGTTTGAGGTCTTGGATCAGCATGGAAGGAACAGATAGACATTCTTTAAAAAAATGACTAAAAATAAATGCATTCTGCAAATAAATCATGTTTTCGTAATATCAGCATATGTTAATTTAGTTTTTTTTTTTTTCTTTTTCTTTTCTTTTTCTTTAGGTTTTCTCTTCTTTTCTTTTTCTTTTCTTTTTCTTTTCTTTTCTTTTTATTTTCCTTTTCTTTTCTTTTCTTTTCTTTTTCTTTTCTTTTTCTTTTCTTTTTCTTTTCTTTTTCTTTTCTTTTTCTTTTCTTTTTCTTTTTTTTTTTTTTGTGTTCATGTCATACCATGTTAATGTTAATATGCTATTAACTTTTTAATAATTAAAAAAGGAATGGCCCACGCTCAGACGCTGAAGTCTTTGTGGGCATTTTTTCCAGTTCATGCATTTTCTATGGTGAATTTTTGTAATAATATTTCTTTGCAAATAATATGTGTATGGAAAAATAAACAAATAAAAAAAAAAAAAATTAACGAAATTCATTGCCATTCTGCAAGGGGGGGGTGAATTTTTCTGACTCCCAAAAACAAGATTGCAGGCAACTGGGAACAATGTGTACTATAAAGGACTTAAATGTTTATTGAGTTGCTAAAATAGATTAGGGATGCTAATACCCGTATGCAGAGACAAACCTTGAGGTGAGGAAAGTACATTCTATTGTCTTCACCTTCGGGTTATTCTCTGCATTTGAAATTAGAATGTACTTTACTCACCTTAAGTTTTGTCTCTGCATACGGGTTTAAGTCTATCACATTGTTTTATAGGATGCCGATGACTTTTGTTAAAAACTAACATGCATATCCATTTTTTAAGAAAACAGAATCCCAAATATCATAAAGAATAAAGGTTTAAAAGTGTATGAAGAGATGCCTGAAAGTATGAATGATGAAAAGAGTTTTAATGAATTAAAAAATAAATGTATGTGTACTGTAAGATGATGTAAATAGATATGTATGTAATTAAAGTAAGTGGAAATAATATAAGTTTATATACTTATTGTAATATTATAATCTAACCTAAGAAAAAAAATATAGGTAGATGGAGTGTCATCGGAATATATATTTATTTTTTGTACAAATACTTATCTAAAATAAATGCATCAAATTACATGTTGTAATATTGACCCACATTATAAAATTCATATTCCACGTTCAACCAGCCAGCAAACGTGCCAACAACTTCACCACGAGGCGGACTTATCTACACTCCATTTTTTATCATATTTTTTTCCTTTTAGGACTTATCAGGTCAAAAACAATCGTCCAGGGTTCTTGTTTTATTTTACACACAAAACTGTAATCTTTATCCACCCAATTATTATATTTGTAGGATTAGTTGTTAGGTGTTAGTTGGAGTTCCTACCCCAGTTAGAGATTGACAAAGAAGACACGAGGTTGGTGTTTAATGCGTATTTATTACATGGCGAATAAGATACAGCACTTGGTTGTGTAGCGCGAGCGTAGCGGCGATGGTGGGTTGAAGTAACTGCACTTGAACTACATGTTGGAGCTGAGCAAACTGCACTGATCTTGTTGGGCTGACTGAACGAGCTGACTGACGTTGGCTGCATCCTCTAGTCTCTTTATTGATGACATTCTTTTGCAGTTCATTTCTTCATGGTAGGGACGATGTGAATGTTTTGTAGAACGATGCCCTCCGATTTCATGTGAAATACTCATAGAGTTGGATTTTACGAATGTATTGGATACGATTGAAAATGATGACATTGAATCATCGGTCATTAGTCTATTTTAGGTGAACTAATTTAACAGGTGTGTGTCATCGACTATGAACAATGGACCCTACATATTTTCATACTTTTTTGTGTATAAGTTACATCGATCTACTTTTTTATCCAAGAGATTTACTTTTTTATATGTTGTACTTATGGGCACTTGCAACACTGGACATTTCATTTCATTTCATTTTTTTTTTTTTTTCATTTTTTTTTTTCACCACAACAGGCCAGAAGGCCCAATTACAGTGGTGAATTACATTACAGAACAACCAGGCTTGAGAAAAATCACATTTTTATTTTTTTTGTGTTCTCACCGGGAATCGAACCCGGAACCTTCCGTGCGTGAGTCAAGCGTCTTGACCACTACACCACGGAGGCCGCCATATCAAACTCTAGGTGACAGGCCTGCCAACACAGAGACGCAACACGGCGCTAACGACCGAAAACCTAAGACAGACGCTTCCCAATCACTATTGTTTCCGTTCCCATTTAAAACGACATTTTTTCTCACTTATGATGTTAAACGTTAAATTGTTTCAATTTCCATAGCTAGCTTAAAACAGTATTGTTAGATTTTCATTCGTTGTATTTTATTTTATTATTTATTTATTTATTTATTTATCATATATATACGGCTTAGCCAATTACAACAGTTACATGAAGAAACATAAATGCAAGAAACTGAACAAAAAGAACATAAAACTATTTAGCAAAGACAAACAAGGGCAAAACAATAATAGTAAACAAAATATTTAAAAAAACGAAAGACCAAAAACTTTGAGCTAAACCATGCCAATCCAACTTCATCCCACACTGTTTAGTCGCGAAGAGATCTACGAAAAGCCGGAAGATCTATCTCAAACAATTTCAAGTCGTGTGATGAATTGACTAATCTACACATTATATTTCGATGAAGTTGTTAATAAAATTCCAGACAATTTATTTCTTTAAAATCTTTTATTTTATACACGCAACCTTGCAACAAAACATTTGGTAAATAATAATTCTATACAATTATCATAACCACACGAAACAGATTCCACTTCATGCTAAAGAAAAATAAGTATTAATTTTTTTTTCTTATACGAAAGAACACGCAGTAGGTTTAGAACTTTGAATAGAGTAATTCATAAAAACACAAGTCTTATCTTCATATTTTCCTCGTACTTACAATGTTTAATGTATATTGCTTACTAAAGTTAAATTGATAAATAATAAAATTGAAAAACAAAAAACAAATATTTGCGTGTATCTCTAAAATACTGATCATTTGACAAGTTTTCTTAGCACTGTGTCCCAGTTACCATTCGGCACAAAGGCGCATGCTGGAATGGAACAAATTATCTGCTTCCCTTTTTAATAACTTAATTGGTTTACTGCTTCAAAACAAATCCCATTTTATGTAATATTGTCATGAAGATTTCATAAATCCCTCAAATTGTAAAAGTACAGTAATTAAAAATGATGATGTATAATAAAATCATTTATAAGGGCATCAAAATCTTTCGAGTCGTTAAGCAATAATGTGTACCTACCCAGCAAGGAAAACGATGACTTTAGGGAATTTTTCGTAACTAAACTTAGTTTTTTTGAAGAATAGCTAAGCTTCAACATAGTATTATTTTATAATATAATACTGCTTACTTTCTTTTTAGTTTTAGTAAACTTTGGACTTGGGACATTGATCTTTTTCACGTCTGCGGGGAAGTTTTTTGATCCAAAATTATGTTACTGTGGTAATAAATTAATACGTTTTTGGAATTTATAATAAATGAAAGCATTTGTACTCTGACTTACTCTTTTCCCATTAAGATATTATTACTAGGAAATTACTGCTTCAAAAAAATTCTTTTTGAATTACTAAAACAAACTGTTTATCAGTTTATATGCCTTTGGAGTAGATAATGCCATAATTATACCTTTGTGAATTTACATACATTTTTAGATTGTTTAGACCGTGTGTTATTGTATAATATAAACTCGTTAATGAACATTTCAACAAGTTTATGTTATTTATCATATGTTAATTTGGAATTCAAAACAATTTTTTCTGGGTTATTATACCGTTTGTAGTTAAAAACGAAATATGTATGCTTACTTTATTAAATTTATTTCAACAAAGAACGAAAACATTTTTGAGAAGGGAATATGAAAGTCTAGGCATTTACAGGGCTTATGACCTGTCATTGGCTGGTTTAAGTGGCCACTTTAAACACTGTGTAACATTCACCATTGCCCATGTTTGAACATCCACATTTCCTCAACTCTTCCATCTGTTGACTTTTGTGAAGTAAAAGAGCTGAAACCTTTATCACGTGGGTGAGATTCATCGGCTGAACCAAATCACCTACTAGGCAACGCCTGAAAACAATTTTCCAATTTTTATACTTCTTCTTTGACCAGGTAGTAATACAACAATGTTTGAGTATGTCCAAATGCTTGCAGACTGGCTGGATTTCCTTCCTAGGGAGTTATTCTTTTCTAAATTTATTTAAAGAGAGAGAAAACGTTTTTGAGAAAGAAAAATGTTTTCTAGGGAGGAAATCCAGCCAGTCTGCAAGCATTTGGACATACTTAAACATTTATGTTTACTTAGTTCACCGACAGGCACTGACATATTAATGAACTCAATTTGCATATATTGCTGTAAAATAAAAATTGGAAAACAAAGTATAAATTAAATGCAATCAAGTTTAAAAAGTAAATATTCGCCATTTTAGAATCAACAAAAACTGTTAAACTTGGCAAAAATGTAAAGAAAGAGATTGGGGATGAACCTTTAAAATACTTAAACAACTTTTATTTATTCAAGCTTGGCAAACAAACGGATTTTATCAAAGTTCAGCATCTTTACGGGACGTTACTTCTTGTTTTCTTTGAGATTTCTGATTGTTTGACTTTTCGAGCTATTTTTTTGAATTAATGCCTCCCCACCAAAGGTGGAACAAGAGTGATCCATCACATGCTCTGACAACTGTTCTTTACTCTGACACTTTGTTTCTTGGGTGAGCATCTGCATTGAGATGGACATAATTTAAAATCGATATTTTAATTGAACTTCATTTTGTATCCCTAGGATTAAAAATTTGACATTTTTACTTATTGTTTATTACTTAAACAGAATTTAAAAAATGTTTCAAAATAATTTAAAAAACTGACTGATATTGCATATATTAGATATTGCTAACTAGACCATTATGGTTTCGGAAAAATATCGTGTAGTAAATTTACTAAAACCAGTTTTTTTTTAATTTAGTAAAAGATCTTAATATATATAGTTTTGGTAATTTTTAATATGTCTCAATTTTAACTTAACACAAAAAACATCACTCGTTTATAGTATAAATGAAAATACCTAATTAAAAATAAATTTAACTGACAGAATCAAGAAAGGGGTGCTGCGTTGGTTTGGACCTGTGGGGCAAATGGACTGCGAAAGAACGGCTAAAAGATTCTACGATGCGATTGTTAATGGATGCAGAAAACGAGGAAGACTGAGACAGACATGGCACGATCAGCTCCATCAAATACTTGAAGATGGACATGTCAAAAGTAGGAATAATCGGCGTGCGTGCGGATGTATGAATGTAGAGAAAGCGAGGCCTGTATGCAGAGATTGAGTGATATGGCGTTCTATTTTCTCTGCCTACCCCTACGCGGAAACGGCGTATGGTTTATTGTTGTTGTTGTTGTTGTAATTGAAAACCTTCTGTTTGATTTAAGTATTAGTAGAAAATTTATCAAGAAAACCGAAAATAAACTAATTAGAACACAAAATCGCGACAACTTTAAAAACATTTAAAAAATACACATAGGTATTATGGTAAACGTTTGATTTTGAAGATTATTTTAATTTTAACCCATAATATTTCACAAACAAATGTTAAGAAAATGATTTAATTTCTAGATATCATGACAATTGATCAAAGAATCAAATTCAATGTTGCCAATGAAATAAACAAAATTATTAAAGGAATAGTTCTGAGATATTTTCAAAATAAACTAAAAAATAATGAGTTCTTTCATAACTATGCAACAAGAGGATCTAAAAATATAAGACTGGAAAATAAATCAAAAGCAATGTCCCAAAACTGCCTTATGTACAAGGGAATAAAACTATTTGAAGAAATGCCAGAAAGCATAAAAAATGAAATTAATGTAAATATATTTAAAATTAAATGTAAAAAGTATATATGTGAAAAATATTAGGTAGTATATAGTGTAAATAGTGAATATAATTAATGAAAATGTACATATGAAACAGTTAATATTATAAATTAGGATATTAAGTGTATAATAGTGATAAATAATGTTAGAATAAGTATAGATGTAAATATTGTGTTACATAGAACTAAATAAATAAATAAATAACCTTTGAATTCAATATTTTCTATTAGCCATGTATTATTATAAACATTCTGATGATTTTTCTGACGCAGATTACTGTTTTCCCTTCGATTTCACGTTTTCCTGGTAACTATTTTTTCTCTACGTGTTAACTGCCTACAAACTCTTGCTACCCTCTTCCTATTACTTTGAAGCGTTACTTTAATCGGTCCCCGCGGAGTTTGAGCCTGCGAGAAGTCGAGACGTAAACCACTTACCTGGAGTAATAATACAGAAAATGCTTTTTGATGTAAATCTTCTCTGCTTATTACTGTTGTAGCAAATTCGTTCAACCAATTAACCACCATATTTAAATAAAGTAAATCGGTTTGAACCGCATTCAAATAGTACAGGCCCACTTTGCGTGGTTTAGTAAGATTATTTTTAACAAAACCGAAAAAAAAGAGATATTGCAGTTATCGGGTGCAGTAAGATCAATTCTATGTTCTGCTAAAAACAGCCAGACCGCTTTCATACAAAAAACTGTATCAATCAGCTTTTGAAAACGGTGTCGATCACAAAAACAGCATTCCTCAGTTTGCAGAAAACACTCACAGCACGAAAAAAAATCTGACGGTAGGTACTTTAAAAATCATTAAATTTTGTTCAAATACATAATTAGATTCTTGTTTGTAATATTAAAAAAAACTCATGTATTTTATTGTTTATCATTTGTTAAAGTCAAAAACATTGCATCTGTGTTTAGATTTGATTTCTATTATCTCAGTTTCACTTTTCTATGTCTGGCTTCTTTCTGCATAACTACGTTCAATTGTTCGTTTATTTTTACAGATTTAGAGTGACCAACCGATGTTATGGTTTCAGTTTCGGCAAGTTTTGGTCAATAAAACGAGTTTCGGCCGCTGTATTGATTTCGACCAATAATTGGCCAAAACTTGCTGTCAGGATGCATTGGATTACGTTCGACTGTATTCGGATGCATCTTATGGATCGTGACTTGGCCGCGTGACCTGTGACCTACGAAATTTATATTATTTTATTTTGTATTTTATTTAAAACTCATTTTAATGAACTCTCAAGGTTTAATAATGAAAACGCCTAATTTTGGGCGTTTTAAAGTGACTTTTCACTTATTTAAGAAAGTTTCATTAAAGTTAAGTTAAATTAACATATCACAACAGAGATGAGGAACATTTAAGAAAAGGTAATTTAAAAGGTAAGAACATTTAAGAAAGGATAATATAGAATTATTAGCTCTATATTACCTTCTCTTAAATGTTCTTTATCTCTATTGTTATATGTTAATGCTCCCCAGAGAGTTAAATCCAGTCCTTGTCTACAAACATTTGGACAAACTCAAAATATTGTTGATAAATCCACTTGATCCATGAAGAAGTATAGAAATTTAAAAAATAACATTTTCAGGCGTTGCCTAGTTTGTAGGTGAAATAATTCGATTAAATGAATCTCACCCGCATGAACAAAGGTTTCAGCTTTTTAACTTCACAAACATCAACAGAAGAAAGAATAGAAGGAATATAGATGTTGAAATATGGGCAAAATGGTGAATGTTACACAGTGTGTAAAATGGCCACTTAAACCAGCCATTGGCAGGTCATAAGCCCTGTAGATGCCTAGACTTCTATATTACCTTCTCTGAAATGTTCTTCATCTCTGTTGTTATATGTTAATATAAACAGCTCCCCAGGGAGTTGAATCCAGTCCTTGTCTACAAAAATTTGGACAAACTCAAAATATTGCTGAAGAATGTTTAAGTAAATGACAAAAATTAATACACATGTCCATTTATTTTTGTACTGTTTTTAATGTTAGAAAGATTATTAGCTTAAATATAAAGAAAATTTTTAAAGTTGACTCTTCTGTTCTGTTTAATTTGTGCCTACACAACTAAGCCATTTTTTTGCGTTTTTGCACATATTACGGTATGATTATGCTCAGATATTACACATAGAAATAATACTTGATATTCTGAATATTATTTATTTTTCTTAGCGAACATGTTTTAAATATTTTAATACTTTACTATAAGTACCAGTAGTTACGCCAACGGTATACCTCCTTTGCCTTTTTCGCGCCCTTAACGAAAAAATGCATATTTTTTCAAAACGTGTGCCAAAAAATGTCATTATTTGCCCGGTATCGGCTTTTTACTTCCTGGCAATTTCAGCGTGTTTTTTCTTGTTTTCTGAATACCTTGGTTTACGGTCGTCTTGATAAAAATAATGTGGGGTCATTTCGAAAGGCGATGACGGCTATGTATCCACATTCCGGGTAGGTACTTTACAAATGGGGTTTTAGCGTTAAATCATGTCGGTTTTATCCGGATAACGAATAACCCCATTCCCACCTGTAATGGGGACAGGATCGCTTTGACGTATTTATTTATAAAATATTTTCATTCAACATAAAGAATCAGGTGGAGGTGAAGTTTTTCTGGGGATGCTGGCAAAGACAAAAGTTTTCGATGATCAAAGAAAATAGATGCATTTTATTTATTTTTTACAATGGCATGAATAGCCTTTAACATATACATTGAATTTAAATATGAAGAAAAATATGTTTATTTATTTATCGTCAGCCTCGTGGTGTAATGGTCAGCGCGTTTGCCTACCATGCGAGAGGTCTCGGGCTCGATTACCGACATGGTTGATTTGAAATTTTTATTTAAAATGTGTTTTTCACACCAAAATATTTCATAGTCCTTGGACTGGTACCTGAAGCGTAAGACTGATCATCTTACCTTCTTGTAACAAAAAATGATCAATTCGATTGGTGTACCAATGCAGTTCCCTATGCACCATTAGGTGCGGAAAGGGAATAATGATCATAATTTATTTTATCTGAAACTTCAAATACGAATAATAGTACTTTGGCGGACTTTTTGCTAAAAGCAATATCTTCCAGCCAACCAAAAAACAGACTGGTCAAAAGAAGAGTTTGTCAAAAATTTGTATTAAACAACGAAAATATTTAACTTTAAAAAGTATATTATTATATACATTTTTAAGAATGAGTAATGTGGAATCAGATAATGAGTTTGGAAGGAGAGAGAAACAGGAACCAAGGAAAGAAAAGGGATAAAAATATACAATACAAAAATATAAAAAACATTAAAATACAGGGAAAGGAAAATACGTATGTTCATATAAATCCATATTTTAATACATCATAAAAATAATTAAATTGCACAACTATAACAATAGTTACAAGTAAATAAAAATAAGTAACCAAAAATACAAGCGAAATAAATACATAAATTTGAAAAAGTAAAAGAGAAAGACATTTTTAAACATAGAGAAAAATTTAAGAGTTATATTGCGAGATAAAAAAATAAATCAGATTCGTTTTATAACTATCAAGTCCAGAACCAAATATATCAGCCTAATCCTCATACTGATTACCATATATTTACATATAATAAAATAAGTATTTCAATTGTTGAGTGGTTCAAAACATTATTTAAAATTAAAGGTCTCTTACCTTTAGAAAAGGTATTACCTTGACATTTATCTGTATTGAAAAACTGATTATTTTTACTACACCACTTGTGAATTTTGTTGAGATTCATCTGTAGGGTATTGTAATCATCGGTATTATTTACAACTTTATAAACTTTGAGATCATCGGCAAAAATGAAATATTTTAAATCATTAAGAATTTAAAAAATAGCATTAATATATATCAAAATAAAATTGGTCCTAAATACGATCCTTTGAGTACGCCGCTTGTTTCTAAAAAAAACTATAGGAGATATGGGAATTTGCTTCAACTGCTGTGTTTCTATTCTTAACTAATGAACCATTTTAAGAGTTTATCTCGTATTCCCAGTCGACCAAGTTTCTGCAAAAAGTTAGAGTGGCAAACCTTGTCAAAGGTTTTACTGAAGTCAATGCATGTAGCGTCGACCTGGTGCATCTTATAAAGTGCACTAGCAATATAATATAAAAATATTTTTCAATAATTTTCATACATAATGAGATTAGTGACATTTGAACTACCAGTAATAAACCCATGCTGCTCAGGAGTAGTTATTTGTCATAATTATTTTTTTCCAATAATTTAGGGAGAAGACTAAATACAAATATGTCTGTAGTTAGATATTTCATCTTTACTACCCCTTTAGAATATGAGTGTAATGTGGCCATATTTCCGTTTATCAGAAAATACGCCAGTAATTAAAGACTTATTGAATAAAATTTTAATAGAACGAGCTAATATATTAATACAATTTATAGTAAAGACTGTAAGAATACCATCAGGGCCAGCAGACTTACGTTTATGCTTAGATTTGAACAATTTAATAATTTTATCATCAGAAATAGTAAAGTTAGGAAAGTCAATAAGCTCAATTAATTTGTTTTCTATTGTCCTCGTATTGTTCAAAGTTAGTATATATCATTTCATTAGATACGTCATACCTAGAGACAATCAAGTTTTCAAGCCATTAAACAAGTTGAATTCATTGAAATTTATTAAATTCATAAAATATTTTGAAAATACGATAGCAAAGCCGAAAAACTCGTATACACATTTACTGTAGTGTACTTAATTGTGTACCTGTGCAGATATTTTAACTCTAGATGAGCATATAAGAAGTATAAAAACGGTTTTTTGAATGTTTTTATAAATTATTTATATTATTAGATTAAATATTATTAAAAGTTATCAAATAACAGTAAAACAATTATTTTTATCTACCTTTATTATGCAAAAGAGTAACAATGCCTTTTTAAAGAACGAATTCTTTTTTAACTTAGACGTTTTCGTACATGTTTTTCGTACTTCCTAATCTTCAACGGAAAAAAACCTTTTTGCTTTAATCCGAAAGCCTTTCTTTTAGAATGATTTATTATACATTGTTTTCTAAAGACTTTCTCTGGTCGGTCAACCTTTTCCACTTGAGCGCCGGAGAATGTCAATATTTCCAGTAAGATAATCGTGAAAAATCGCAAACGTCAATCTTTTATTTCTCCCATTGAAGAAGGGGGAGGATAGAGCACCCTTGAACAAACTCGAACCAGCCTCTCGAATTTAAGCAATCTACACTTGACGCTTAATTTTAATGAAATTAAAAAACAATTAGTGAAGCTCCAATTATTTTACAAAAACAATTATCTTACGCTCTGATATCTTGAATTTTTCCAAACTTTTAATTGAGAACATAACTTTAGTATAGAATTTTGGTTTTCATTGTTATCTACTTTAATAAATTTTGTTCTCCTCATTTTTTTACATCCCTTTCTAACGTAGCATGTGGCCATTACCAGACACCTCCAGAAGATCCAATCGCCAGTCAGCACTCTCGCTGCCCCCACGTCAATCCCGCATCTCTTAGTTCTGCTGAATACAGCCTGAAGATCATCACCTTTCAAGATGGCGGGAGCCCACAGGTGTAAAAACGAGGCAACTTGGAATAAGGCTCTCCTGAGGCGCTCACAGCATGTATCCAAGCCCGGTTCATCACTGCACCCCCAAAACGCTAACGTTATTGGAGGCTGCTTCGATGTTCGTAATTAAATTGAACTACCTTATATCCAATATTCTCCTCAAGCACTTACTCTCAAAACGCAGAAAGAGTTAATCAATTTTATGTAATCTTAATTTAACCGAAAACCCAAAATTATTATCAGCAGTTTGTTATGAATCAACCTACGTTGATTTAATATCTTAAAACAGAAAAAAACTATTTTGCTTTAAACATAAATCATAGAATAAAGTAAAATTGTACGTCAAAGTTTTATCTTTACAAGTGTCAATTTTTCCCTCTGCACTAAAATGTGCTTTATTTGAAAAGGGGATACAATATTTTCAATATTCAATTGTTTTTTATACAAATGGCCACTTTTGGCAGCTATTACTAGCACCTGCGCGAGAGGGACCGTGTCCGTCACGAGAACGTTTAGCGCTTTATATCCCTTGACTTAGTAATACATCTTCAGTTTATTTATATTGTATTTCTGTACACACAATAATATCAAGTACGTAATAAAATACCTATATAGCTGATTTAATATTTTCAACTCAATAATGCTTTAAAAATAATGGTTTAGTAACGTTTTAATTCCTACAGTCTACCACATTTTTCTAGTAATAAATTTCTTTTGATTGTGTGTAGTCTGGTTAGCTAGGTACAAATTGTTTTAAGTTAGACGTTTTTTTGCTTCTTTTATTTTATATAAAGTATTAATAAAACGTTATTCTAGTGATATATTTTTTTTCATTGTGTGTAGTCTGGTTAGCTAGGTACAAATTGTTTTAAGTGAGACGTTTTTTTTGCTTCTTTCATTTTATGAAAAGTATTAATAAAACGTGAGTAAGTTTAAGTATCCTTGCTTTTATTAATCAACATTGGCGGCCTCCGTGCTGTAATGGTTAAGACACTTGACTCCCGCACGAAAGGTTTCTGATCGATTCCCGGTGAGAACACAAAAATTAAATGTATTTTTTTCAAGCCTGGGTGCTCTGTGTTAAAATTCGCCACGGTAATTGGGCCACCTGGCCTGTTGTAGTGCAAAAAAAAATATGATAAAGCCATGTAATTAAATATTTTTTTGTAAATTCATCAATAAGATATTATATTTTCCCATTTCACACATGGTACCGATTTATTGAATTCATACGCTGTTTGCCTTTTTTTTTAAATAAGCTTATGGCACCCAAAAATAATCTTAGGAATAATGTATTCTTAAATACTGTTTTGATTTGGCGATCAAACACAATAGTTTAATCATTATTACCCTTACTGCGCCCAGTGGTGCATAGAGCACTGCATCAGTAAACTTAATGCGTAAAGTATCTCAATCATATGCTGATGGTAAGGTTATCAGTCTTACACTGCCGGATGTAAGTCCTGGGATTGTGAAATATTGCAGTATAAAACCATCTTACATAACAAATATTATGTCGATCCGCCTAGGAATCATATACATAACTACAAGTCAGACTTATCTTTACTCTATTTTATTCAGGAGTTTTACCTGAGATTAGCCATTGAGGCAAAAACACTCGTCAAATGCTCTGGTTCTATTTTACATATATTTCTTTGTCAACCCGCCCGTATACAGACTAAAGCATTCGTCGATAAATATTATTTTTGATAATTAGATTTTATAATCATTGTGAATTTAAAACAACAGAAAATCCGATTGACGATTATACAGGAGTCACTCGGAAATCAATTTTCAGTGTCAGATGACCTACTACAGTATTAAAGATAGTGCAGAAACGGAACCAATCATTTTCTGTGTTTAAACAATTGGTTACCAAAATACCTAAATTACCGTTGACAAATTATTGCTGACATGCGCGGATATCAGCCATATCGATAAAATCGCTGACAGCTAAGAAAGTAGTACACGACATTAAGTACCCACTAGGAACTAAATGGAACACTGGAAAATATATAAGGAGTAACACAGTCAATTCAATTAGTCAGCCTCAGTTACAGTTCAGACAGTTCGGACATTTCAAACAACCACTTAGATCTCCAAAATGTACTCCAGTCCAGTGCTCAGTGACTCAAGTAAAACGTTTACACAGTTACTCTCTGTAGTACTATTTTTATTCATCATGTAACAAATATAACATTAACCTTCGACGTCGTTTTTTTCTGTCAACCCTAAACTGGTAAGAAGCTCCCATGCATCTACATGCATCAAACCCTACAGTTATACAAAAATGATATTAATAAACAAAAACCTTTCGAGCTAATAAATCTCTATGAGAGAAATTTTATACTTCGAACACTGAGTGGTTTGTATGATCTGTTAAAATATTAATTTTTGAAGTTGAACAGAATATGTTTCAATAAATGTAAAATAAATAAAACAGCTTTGTTTTTAACCACTAATGTATAGAATTTGTTTTAATTAGTTTTTATAGATTAAAAAAAATACCTGCAACTATATATCTTAACGTTTAATTAAAATAAAAATGTATAAAAGTTTTTCTACATGGCTTTAACCCTACATCTCCTACTATACCAATATCAATAAATTTTCATTGGAAGAAATTACGAAGAATACGTAATTTGTCAATTTTATAGGCAGTTTCAAAAGTTGATATTGCTGCGTACCTTTTTATGCCGTAAATTTTCAATAATGTTACAGAAACTGGATAAAATAACGTCCTTAAGAACATAGTTTTATAAAAACAGATATAAAAGACAAACAATTTATCGAGGTATTTGTTAAATTCATGAGATATTGTAAAATGATTTTTTTTTCTCTCTCTCGTCAAATTATCTGCTTCAATAAACAAAATGCTTCTTTTGCCTCGTAAAACGCGGCTTTTTGAACGTAATGAAAGTAATATGATTATATTTGATGACAACAATAATCCCCGATTCTGCTTATAAAGAAGATTCGCTGACTTGGCACACACCCTAACACCTCCTAGCTGTGATGTTTGCCGCATCGCTGACTTTTTTTTATAAAGTTCTTGTCCCATTGTACC
Organism: Micrasema longulum; assembly: GCF_059751315.1. NCBI lineage: Eukaryota > Metazoa > Arthropoda > Insecta > Trichoptera > Brachycentridae > Micrasema > Micrasema longulum. The sequence goes on from NW_028278782.1 coordinate 497,648, forward strand.
TAAGTTTCCCCTCGCGCCTCGCGATATTCAAATACCTCGCATAAAGAGAAGAGAGTATTTGAAAATAAACGTTTTCTATGACAAATTGAATGTTAAATCCCATGGATTTGGTTACAACATGCTTATATTGGGAATTTTAAAAGGGAGCATCTCCTGAGGTCATTACTCGGCAAATTTACTTTTACAGCTGCCATTCCCTGCATATCTGCAAACTTTTAACATTTTTATAAATTATCGTACACCTATACGCTTTTGATGGTGCATAGGGAACTGCACTGGTACGCCAAACACGGTATAACCTGAAGGGTGATCAGTCTTATGCTTCAGACGCCAGTCAAAGGACAGCGCACAGTATTGGATTGCAGTGTAAAAAAAACTTAAAACTAATGTTTGCCAGAAATCGAACCTGGAGCTTCGAGCATAGTAAACGTACGCGACAATAATTATTTTTAATGGTTTTTATCTTAAAGTACCTATCCATCAAACCGTAAGCACTCGTTTAGGATTCTGGTTTTATTTCACATACAGAAATGTATTATTTATTTTTAATTATTTTACTAAACGCACATGATAGAATTTTCTGAGTATTCACATCATTATAATAAACAATTTGGTGAGAAATTTTAAACAACTCAAAGGCAAATTAAGGATTCAAAAAGTTTAAATTTTATGTTTGAAAGTAAAATGTCACCCCATATTAAAATAATTTAGTAGGTAATATTTTTTTTAACTAATTGTTTTTCAGTTTTAAATATGTATGATTGTATAAAAAATAATCTTAATACAGTTTGAAGCAAAACTTCTATGACCAGTATATTTTTTTCCAATACATAACCTCCTTCATAAGGATTTCAACTCAAAAAATTATTTTTTGACGGTAGAAAAATAAAACGAAACATTTCGTTAAACTTCCTTTTCTTTAATTTCATCCGACATTTTCACACCTAACGAATTCTAGGAAGCGCACCTTGTACTAGGCAAAATATTAATATCAAAAGTCGGTGGAATTTTTGAGCATAAATATTTTCATTGCGGATAAGTAGATGGTAATTTCAAAAGCAATATCCTTCGGCAGGATGTAAAGAAGCTGACAAATAGGTGGATGCTGCCCCCCAGCTTAGAGGTAAGAAGTACTCTCCTCTCCCGCCTCATATCGGGTGGAAAACAGAAGAACAGCGGGGTTAGGTAAGTTAAAAATAAGGAAGATCTTCTGCGCGGACAATTTTAAGATTTTTCGTTCTCTATTTATTCAAATGAATTTATTTTACCAAAATAACATTACAAATTAAAAAATAGTTAAGGCATTGGGACAAAATATCAAACCAGAAACCCTTGAGCAACGGTTCGACATTTTTAAGGTATAATACTCTCCAATAGTAAGAGTATTAAACTTAGTTTCACTGATGTGACAGATGTAGATCTTTAAATTAATCATGATTAGCTGCCTGACTGCTTTTTCAATCGGCATGACCATTTTTGTATCTTTAAATATCAAAGATAAGTCTTACTTACATTATTTGAAAACAATTCTCATCACCAAGAAACTTGGGAGTTTAATGAATTTGTTTAATTTTATTTGTGTCTCAAACTATGTTATCCTTTTTTGTATAATAGATGTGTTTTTTTTTACCAATTATAATTCTTAAAAATGATTATAATATAAACCTAACTTCATACAAAAAATTGTATGTTTACGTGGTGTACCGGCAGGCACTAACACATTAAAATGATTATAATAATAAAAATACTTTATAGTTTTATTCCACTTTTATTTATGATTATTTTATAATTTTTTTACCAGTGACCGGGTTTCGTCGTGACCGACATCGTCAGACTGGTGGGAGACTAAACAAATTTCTATGTTGTATATAAGTGCAAGCAGGGGTTGTAAATCAGGATTTTATATTATTATGTAAATAAAAGAATTTAAATTCTGTATTGTATATATACGAAATAACTGTCGATAGAACTACCAACCAGCGGCCTCTGTTATAGTTTTAATTAAATTTAAATACATGTAATTCAAATACATTTTCCTTATAAAACTTCATAAAATTATAAATTTTACACCAGTTTTTATTATATACATACAAACAAAACTTATATTCTTTTAATTATTATTACCTTTTACTTAAATGTTTTTAATTTAAATTTTTTTATTTATATAATTATATAAAATCATGATTTACAACCCCTGCTTGCACTTGCACTTGTATATAACATAGACATTTGTTTAGTTTCCCACCAGTCTGACGATGTCGGTCACGACGAAACCCGTTCACTGGTAAAAAATTAATAAAATAATTATAAATAAAAGTGGAATAAAACTATAAAGTATTTTTATTATTTTAATCAAAATGCAGTTCCACCAAGAAATGTCAGTAGAAAAACTCAATATATATTAACATGGTCTCATTACACATTTGAACGCACTTTAAATAGCTATATTTGACGGTGACGGCCTGTGTTAACTGTTTCATAAACAAAATAGATTTTGAATGATATGATTTATGGATATAAAAAAAATATGTCATTGCATTAAAATACTCTCAAGTATCAATATAAAAAATAAAAACAACTAAAACATGCTCTCATATATACTTACAGTAAATTCACAAATATGTGGCACTTATTATTACCGACCGAACACTAAGAGTAAGGTGAGATATAATTTATTTTCACAAATTTCTAAATGAAATAAAAATGTTTTTTCTTTTCGATCGGCGCATAAGGGATTAAGGTACGAGAAGTATTGAAGAGATGGGCGAAAATCGTGAAGAGCCACGGTACTAGGGGAGACACTTCGGTCAGCCTATCAGGGGTTCAGAAGAAAAGAATCGTTCAATTTACGACCTGAAATAATTTATACTGCCTGCCGTCGACTTTTCGTTTCTTTTGTATTGGATGCCGCTGCATTGTTATCTCCATCTTCTTTTTATCCACGGAAAAATTAAGACGTTGATCTTTTTTATGTTTCCCGCGTATTTTACACAGTGCAGTGGTATTTTATTAGGCAATTGTAGTTTTCCCGAAACAAAATATGTTTGGTTTCAAATAATAGGGAATTTTCGATTAAATCTGAATAGGAATAAAATCAATTTAAACATAAATCTTAATCGTAAAATCAAACTCTTTCATGACAAAATACGCAATAAACTTTATTACTTAATATTATATTTGATTAACGAGACGGCACACTTTTTGTACTTTACAATGTGATACGATAAATAATAATATTGTTTAATGTACGTTTTGATCATTTATTGTCTCTGTTCAAACAATAGCACTTCAAATCAAAGCATCGCCACTGCTTTGGCATTTAGGCGAGTGACTAGAGACGTTTTATTATTTCTTTTCTTTCAGAAAATAGTCAGCAGGGGTCCATTCCTTTCATCCGCGACCAAAACAATATTATAATTAGCCTCACTTAGCATTTTATAGACGGAGACAGTGGGTGGAAGACATTTGAGTAGTGAATACTTTTCCCTGTTGGGGGGGGGCGAAGGAAAATAAAGAGAATAATAGAACGGACGCCCTCCCAGGCCAGCAGGGCGGTGTGGCGGTGAGGTGGCGATAGAAATGTGGTAATTTCACTCCGTTAACTCGGAGTGGGGAATGTGTATTTAACGGAGCGCAAGGATGATTATCTATGTTGTATTTAATATATTTAATACATCGGGAATGAAAACCCTAACCTAATGAAAAGAGAATAAAATACTGTCGGTCCGCGATTATGTGGTCCTGATACCTAATGTTAATATACATTATGCATTGTCGGTTTTCCAGCCATTAAAAAACACGGAATTAAATTCGGCAATCCTTTTTTGAGGCACTGTTAAAATGCGTCACTAAAAATAATCATAATTAACGGCTCCGATTTTAATTTAATTTAACATTTTTTTAAAGAATATTTTTTTAAACAGCAATATGGTAACTACATAATTATGATATAAACAACTGCATGGAATCTAATAGAGAATGTGCGGTTTAAAAAAAATTGAATGACTGTTCAAATCCGCTTGTTTAAAATTCTCTGTGTCCGGGCAATTGAAAATACAGTTATGTGTGTGAAATAGAACCAGAATCCTAGGCGAGTGCTTTCGAATCGATGGCTACTTTCAGGTAAAAAATCCTGAAAAAGGAAATCGATTGGAAATAAGTTCGCCTCGTAGTGTTGAGGTTGTTGCGTTTGTCTTCCATGTTTAAAGTCCTGGATTCGATTTCTGGAAAAGTCGACATGAAATATTGATTAAAAATGTGTTTTTAAACTACAGTATTTCATGGTTCTGGACGTAAGGCGTAAGGATAATCACTAAATCCTTATGTAACAGATAATCTATGTACGCTGAGTGTGCCAATGCCGTGTCCTATGCACTATCGGGTATTGACAGGAGTTTTATCATGAAAATTGTTCAGAATAACTTTAATTTAAAAATCCATATCGTGTGTTTTAATCACTAAAGTTATTAAGTTGAATAAATAAATTATTTTTAGATACCGACTAAAGATTTTTAGGGTATCGCAAAAAAATTTTATTACTATGAGCTGTACTATAACATAAATATAAATCTTACACTTTTGTATTTTTTTTCGTACAAGACACATCGTTTAGAATTCCTTTCTAGTAGATGGGTGATTTTAATTCGGCTTTATGGGTATTTGCGTGGAGCTACCGGGAGCATTATCAAGATTTATCTCCAGCATCAGAAACCACTTATCCCTCCGCTTATCCCACTCA